>NC_092096.1:29940623-30128123 GCF_045679555.1 Salvelinus alpinus
GACCAAGCAGCGTGGCAACGGGCAGCGACAGCAGCAGAGACAGACAGAGGAATGGACATGGGAAGATGTCTTAAAAGGCAAGGGTTGCAACACATGGGAGGAGATCCTGGCTGGAAAGGATCGCCTCCCATGGGAACAGCTGGAGGCAGCGAGGAGAGCAGAGGCAACCGGAGAGAGGAACCGGAGGTATGAGGGTACGCGACTAGCACGGAAGCCCGACAGGCTCACCCAAAAATTTATTGGGGGGGGGCTAAAGGGGAGTGTGGCGAAGCCGGGTTGGATACCCGAGCCAACTCCCCGGGCTTACCGTGGAGTGAGAGGGCGTCGTACTGGTCAGACACCGTGTTATGCGGTGGAGCGCACGGTGTCCCCAGTACGCGTGCTTAGCCCAGTGCGGGCTATTCCACCTTGCCGCACTGGGAGGGCTAGGTTGGGCATCGAGCCGGGTGCCATGGCGTACATGGCACCAGCCTTACAGGTGGTGTCCCCGGTTCGCCTGCATAGCCCAGTGCGGGCTATTCCACCTCGCCGCACTGGCAGGGCTACGGGGACCATTCAACCTGGTAAGGTTGGGGAGGCTCGGTGCTCAAGAGCACGTGTCCTCCTTCACGGTCCGGTATATCCGGCGCCACCTTCCCACCCCAGCCCAGTACCATCAGTGCCGACACCACGCACCAGGCTTCCAGTGCATTTCCAGAGCCCTGTTCCTCCTCCACGCACTCTCCCTGTGGTGCGTGTCTCCAGCCCAGTGCCTCCAGTTCCGGCACCACGCACCAGACCTACTGTGCGCCTCAGCAGGTCAGAGTCGGCCGTCTGCTCAACGCCGCCTGCGCTGCTTGCCTGCTCAGCGCAGCCTGTGTCTGAGCTGCCTGCCTTCCCAGCGCTGTCTGAACTGCCTGCCTTCCCAGCGCTGTCTGAACTGCCTGCCTTCCCAGCGCTGTCTGAACTGCCTGCCTGCCCAGCGCTGCCCGTCTGTCCCGAGCCTTCAGAGCCGTCCAGCCAGGACCAGCCAGAGCCGTCCAGCCAGGACCAGCCAGAGCCGTCCAGCCAGGACCAGCCAGAGCCATCCAGCCAGGACCAGCCAGAGCCGTCCAGCCAGGACCAGCCAGAGCCGTCCAGCCAGGACCAGCCAGAGCCGTCCAGCCAGGATCAGCCAGAGCCGTCCAGCCAGGAGCTGCCAGCCAGCCAGGAGCTGCCAGCCAGCAAGGATCCGCCGGAGCCAGCCGGCCAGGATCCGCCGGAGCCTTCCGCCAGCCAGGATCCGCCGGAGCCTTCCGCCAGCCAGGATCCGCCGGAGCCTTCCGCCAGCCAGGATCCGCCGGAGCCTTCCGCCAGCCAGGATCCGCCGGAGCCTTCCGCCAGCCAGGATCCGCCGGAGCCTTCCGCCAGCCAAGATCCGCCAGAGCCTTCCGCCAGCCAGGATCCGCCAGAGCCTTCCGCCAGCCAGGATCCGCCACTCAGTCCGGTGCTGCCCCTCAGTCCGGTGCTGCCCCTCAGTCCGGTGCTGCCCCTCAGACCGGTGCTGCCCCTCAGTCCGGTGCTACCCCTCAGTCCGGTGCTACCCCTCAGTCTGTTACTGCTCTTTGGAATAGTGGGATTGACATGGAGGGTGGATATTGGGAGGAGGCCACGGAAGCGGGGGTTGACTATGGTGGGGTGGGGACCACGACCAGCGCCAGAGCCGCCACCGTGGACAGACGCCCACCCAGACCCTCCCCTAGACTTTGTGCTGGTGCGCCCGGAGTTCGCACCTTAAGGGGGGGGGTTCTGTCACGTTCCTGACCTGTTTTCCTTTGTTTTGTATTTGTTTTAGTTGGTCAGGGCGTGAGTTGGGTGGGTTGGTCTAGGTTTGATTTTCTATGTTGGGATTTTGTGTTTGGCCTGGTATGATTCTCAATCAGAGACAGCTGTCAATCGTTGTCCCTGATTGAGAATCATACTTATGCAGCCTGGGTTTCACCTGTGTTTTGTGGGTGTTTGTTCCTGTGTCAGTGTTTGGGCCACACAGGACTGTTTCAGGTTAGTCACGTTTGTTGGTTGTTGTATTTTGTAGTGTTTGTTGTTTTCCCATTAAAATATGAATACTTACCAATCCGCATCTTGGTCCGATCCATGCTCCTCCTCGTCTGAGGAGGAGAACGACTACGACAGCCGTTACACCAGTACATCACTGGGGCCAAGCTTCCTGCCATCCAGGACTTATACAATAGTCGGTGTCAGAGGAAGGCTCATAGAATTGTCAGAGACTCCAGTCACCCAAGTTATAGACTGTTTTCCTTGCTACCGCACGGCAAGCGGTACCGGAGCGCCAAGTTTAGGACCAAAATGCTCCTCAACAGCTTCTACCCCCAAGCAATATAACTGCTGAACAATTTAAAAAACCCACCGGACAATTTACATTAACCCCCCCTCCCTTTAGTACACTGCTGCTACTTGCTGTTTATTATCTATGCATAGTCACTTCACCCCCACCTACATGTACAAATTACCTAAACTACCCTGTACCCCTGCACACTGACTAGGTACCGGAGTCCCCTGAATATAGCCTCGTTGTTCTTATTGTGTTACTTTTTATTATTACTTTTTATTTTAGCCTACTTGGTAAATATTTTCTTAACTCTTCTTGAACTGCACTGTTGGTTAAGGGCTTGTAAGTAAGCATTTCACGGTAAAGTCTACACTTGTTGTATTCGGCGCATGTGACAAATAAAGTTTGATTTGATGTCTAGGGTACCATGTTGTCCATTCGGTCACTCTGGAACCAGACCAATTCATCATCACTATGTCAGTTCACCTCTGAGAGTGTGTAAGTAGCACACACACACACGCACAGACACACACACACACACTACCTGCCTCTGGGACTATTCTGCTGCTGTTTCTCTTCAGTCATGCGTCCTAACGTGCCCTGTGTGCGCTCACTCACAAACCCCTTAGGTTGTCAGCATACCTGTGAAGCAGCGAGGCTGGATAGAGGTGGAGACATCCTGCTACTGTGTGCTGTTTTTACACTGTCTGACTCCCAGCCTGACCTCTGGGGACAGCTAGGTAGTGATACATCAGACCAGACACTCCCACAGCACAGCAGACCTGTCTGTCTTATTCATCCTATCGAGCTGGCCAACTCTCTCCATCAACCTCCACTCGAGGGGGTTCCATGAACTGTATGGAGGAGCTCCACCGCGTTCTCTGCACCGGGGACTGGTGTCCATGATATTGTGGGGAGTTTTTCTGTTGTGTATCTTGTGAATACAAAAGTTGGGTCTGTGTTAGATGTTTCACCAGAGATGGTAGAAATCAGCTTTGAGATGTCTGCGTTAAAAGACAGTATTATCATGTCGTCTGTGTCACAGCATTGGAGACTATAGTGAAGTAGCCTGTAGTAAAAGAGCAAAATACTTCTCTGTTACTCTGCAAGACACTGCAGTTAGTAGCATTTTGAAAGTATCTCTCTGACTGCCAAGAGACATAACATATAACCTAACCTAAGCATGTACTTCATCCAGACAGACCTAGATGATAAATAACTTTTCTATTATTTCTCTATTTTCTTTCTCTCACTGTTAGTCTTTAACTGTTATTTATGAAGCATCTGACGAATAGCATTTGATTTGATTTCAATAAAATGCATCTGTACCTACAGTATTTACCGGTACTAGATATTTGGCATTTGACACAGATACTGCTGCAAGCCAGATTCAATCTATCTGTTCTCCACATATAGTGGCTGACCAGCGTCCGTTACCAAGGAAGCTAAGCAGAGACACCGGATGTCATTATCATACTCTATTTGACATAACCACCCTCTGTGAAGTGTCTCTATGAGATGTTTTACATTTTATTTTGAATCCACTCAGATGCTAAAGGAAATGGGCTTTTTAAAGCTCCCCAGAGAACAAACCAGAATGTGTTGTTACCAGTGCTATCATGAAACCACTTATCTGTACTTGTGTGATATATTATATTAGGGTCATCCCTGGTTCGCCTATAGCTTATTGGATTTCAGCTGAAGTTATTTATTTTGAATCTCTGGGCTTCTGTCAGATGTGTAGGTTTAGATACACGTAGATCTATAAGTGAATGATTGAAATGATACGGCATGGTGTATTATATTCAGGAAGTATGTTTTCCAGAGGGTCCAACATATGCTGTATATGCTCACATTAATCCCTGGTATTACAATCTCAAGATATACATTGTGGCAATTTGGATGTATTGGATTGTTAATGCCATAGAATGTCACACTCAAATACCATTTACTCATTCATGATTACAATGATGCACACACACACACACACGCATGCTACATGTTCATGTTTTTAAACATATGTAAATTGTAAAGTCTTTTGTCTGTAATGTCTTTTTCGTTACATGTCAGACCCCAGTAAGACTAGCTGTCCCCATTGGCTAATAGGGGATCCTAATAAATCAAATCAAATGGACACACTTTAAGCAATAACTCTTATATCAGATATGAGCGCTCACAATCACATCCGGACAAACATTTATACTACATTCAAAGCAAACCATTTATATCCAAACCACAACTGAAACCGCAAGCCATCTCTGTTTCACAGTTGAAGGGGATATTTTAAAACTCTCTCTAAGTAGTGAATATGGGATCAGACTCTGATGATGTTTGAAAGACAGAGTATAATTGACATACACTGAGTGTACAAAAAATTAAGAACATCTTCCTAATATTGAGTTGAATCCCTTTTTTGCCCTCAGAACAGCCTCAATTCGTCGGGCATGGACTCTAAAAGTGTCGAAAGCATTCCACAGGGATGCTGGCCATTGTTGACTCCAATGTTTCCCATAGTTGTGTCAAGTTGGCTGGATGTCCTTTGGGTGATGGACCATTCTTGATACACATTGGAAACTGTTGAGCGTGACAAATCCAGCAGCGTTGCAGTTTCTGATACACTCATGCCGGTGCACCTGGCACCTACTACCATACCCCGTTCAAAGACACTTAAATATTTTGTCTTGCCCATTCCTTCTCTGAATGGCACACATACACAATCTGTGTCTCAGTTGTCTCAAGGCTTAAAAATCCTTCTTTAACCTGTCTGCTCCCCTTCATCTACACTGATTGAAGTGGATTTAACAAGAGACATCAATAAGGGATCATAGCTTTCACCTGGTCAGGCTGTGTCATGGCAAGAGCAGGTGTTCATAATGTTTTGTACACTCAGTGTATATCATTATCCAATCAGAAGTCTCTTGAAGTGTAGATCCAAAGCCGACCCAGACAGTAGTGCTGAGCGATAAACCAACATTTTTGTTATTTTTGGTTTTTAAACAAGTTATTGACCGACATCGGTTTAATTATTTGAATTCCATTTCATTAGTTTTTTTTCTGTGATCTCAATGCAGTTTCTGTAGACATAAATCAGATGAAGCCTGAACTGTGCGATGTAGTAGGGAGTTGTAGTTTCCAGGCCAATATTCAGGCCAATATTCTACATAGTTTAGCACAGAAAACGTGGTAATTAACTACAATTACCATAATCCATTGCGAGCCCGCTTAAACTTGTCCAGTCTGTGCGGAAAGTAATGTGAATAAATTATGGTTAATAAGTGATAAGAAGAAATGAACAGTCACTACCATCATGGGACTTGTATTGTTTTATTCTGTGTTGTTACAGCCTTCAACCCACATAATGCATAGTGCATTTCATTTAAAAAAAGAAATAAATGAAATCAAAAGTCGTGATTCTTTTTTTATCATCGTACCAAAGCCGAATTGATCTCAAAATGCACTAATCGCTCAGCTTTACCAGCCAGGCATACCAGCCAGGCAGTGGATGAGCTGCAGTAGTTTCTCTCCAGTGAGTGTGAAGGCCTGGCCGACTGGTGTGTGGGTGTGCCTGGCAGTATCAATTCCACCTGCTGAGCATCTGACTGCAGGGCTGTGAAGGTATCCTTGATCAAGGACATGGCCTCCACCATAAAGATATTTCAGAACCACCAGACTGGAGCTAGCAGTGTTTCCTGTAGATTAGCTAGGCTGGTTTTTAATGGGATTTTTTTTTAAGGGGTTCCAAAAGGGTTCTGCGACTGTCCCAATAGGAGAACCCTTTTTGGTTCCAGGTAGAACTCTTTTTGGTTCCAGGTTCTTCAAAGGGTTCTCCTATGGGGACAGCCGAAGAACCCTTTTTGGTTGTAGATAGCACCTTTTTTCTAAGAGCGTAGGGGAAACGCTGTACTGTATCTAAACGTCCTTTTAAGCAGAACTTGAACAGGTCTAGACTGGACCAGTTGTTTTCAGTATTGGGAGCAACATTTCATAAGGGCTGTATTTCATATGTGCAGCCATACAAGCAGAAGCCTCTGAAATGTAAACCATACATCTTTAGAAATCCTAAACACATCTACTTATACCCGCTATGCATTGAAAGCCCCAATATGTTGTGTTCTTCATGCGCTGATGTTGATACAGAGTCTGGTCGAGTGTGGAGACGTGAGGCAGCATACTAACAGTACCTTAGCCATAAATATGTCCCCGTGTGATGTTTGTCATCTAGTGATGATGAAGGCTCCCTCCCTCCTTCCCTCCCATGGATAAGGAGATTCTCATCTTTTCTACACAAATCAAAGTGTCGGGCCGAGGCGGGGATTTGCCTGCCGTAAAAGCATGGTTTCTTCGGGGGCTGGCAAAGCGCTGGCTCGCTATCGATGCCAATCAAAGTTGCCTACAGGAACAGTGTTGGCACTCTGTCAATGTGATTATAGAGTAGGAGAGTAGCTCGCGTACAACCCAGCGCTGTCGAGGAATCATGAATCACAAAGAGGTGGAGGATTTTACACTGCATCTCTTTAACCATCTGCAGATGCTCTGAATGGTTGGCAACCGAACATTTATACAGTATAGTGTAAAATGCAGTGACAAAACGTGCATACTGAAAACACAGGCCTTTGGAATCTTGGAGAAAAGCATTGGGGGTTGAGAGAGAGAGAAGCTTACTTATAAAACAGAGAGAAAGAGACTGTAGAGAATATTCTGCAAACCCCACAGCCTGCACCGGTTCATGCTGAATCACTGGGAAAGGGAACAATCAATATTGAAGTGAACTGTTGAAGCCCCAGTATTCAGAGAGGCTGGGGAGCTGCTGTGTATCTGAGAACTAGGATGGACTGGCCACTGGCTGCTACAGCAAACAGAAGCTTACCTTCACCTCTCTCTCTCTCTGTGTGTGTGTGTGTGGTGTGTTTCAGAGAGTGCGAGAAGGGAAACATCAAGAGAGTGAGGAACAGTGTGTGTGCTTCATAGATCGAGCAAGCTGGCAAACTCAAAGAGAGTGTGGAACAGACAGAGTTGCTTTTTTCAGGTAGAGGCAGATCTGTTCTATGAAGATGCGGGGGAACATTGATTTACTGCTGCCCAGTATAGATCCCACACGGCCCGTGTGAAGGATAGTTACGTCTAGCTCTACAACTCAATTCAATTTAAACTTGCTAGTAGTACAGTATCTCTCTAGCTTTCTCTGTCCCCTCCTCTCTCGATCTTTACATGTCTCATCTCTCCCTCTTTCCGTTTTCTCCCCCGCAAAGAGAGGTCATCCTAAGACCTCACCACAGCCCATAGTTAAGCCCAGTCGTTTCAACTCCTTGGAAAAGAGCTTCTTGCAACTTTGCTTCTTTCTCTCCCTCCCTCTCTCACTCTTTCTCCCTTCCTCTTTCCCTCTCTCTCTCGCTCTCTCTCTCTCTTTCTCCCCTTTTCATATTTCATCCCATTTTCTGAGAAGAGGCAGCAGGTAACGGTGTCTTAAATCAGTCCAGAAGGGAAGGTGGACAGGGAGGAGGGGGGACTGCCTGCCATCCTGGACCCATAGACACAGACATTATTCATGCTTTCTAAGAGTCAGTGGGAGAGAGAGCTCCTGAAATAAAGCCAGTGGCACTGACTGAGACACAGGCCAGTCCTAATCCTCCATCGAGAGATGAGAGAGAGATAGAGATGGGGCCTAGGCCCTTTCCACCGACCGGCTGCTATATCAGGTGCCTCTAAGAAACATCCTCCCTTTGGATAGAACCCTGAGGACTTTAATACTGTCGGTTTAGATAGAACCCTGAGGCCTTTAATACTGTCTGTTAGGATAGAGTCCTGAGGGCTTTAATACTGTCGGTTTAGATAGAACCCTGAGGGCTTTAATATTGTCGGTTTGGATAGAACCCTGATGGCTTTAATATTGTCGGTTTGGATAGAACCCTGAGGGCTTTAATACTGTCGGTTTAGATAGAACCCTGAGGGCTTTAATACTGTCGGTTTGGATAGAACCCTGAGGGCTTTAATATTGTCTGTTTGGATAGAACCCTGAGGGCTTTAATACTGTCGGTTTGGATGGAACCCTGAGGGCTTTAATACTGTCGGTTTAGATAGAACCCTGAGGGCTTTAATACTGTCGGTTTGGATGGAACCCTGAGGGCTTTAATACTGTCGGTTTGGATGGAACCCTGAGGGCTTTAATACTGTCGGTTTAGATAGAACCCTGAGGGCTTTAATACTGTCGGTTTAGATAGAACCCCGAGGGCTTTAATACTGTCGGTTTAGATAGAACCCAGAGGGCTTTAATACTGTCTGTTTGGATAGAACCCTGAGGACTTTAATACTGTCGGTTTGGATAGAACCCTGAGGACTTTAATACTGTCGGTTTAGATAGAACCCTGAGGCCTTTAATACTGTCTGTTTGGATAGAGTCCTGAGGACTTTAATACTGTCGGTTTAGATAGAACCCTGAGGGCTTTAATACTGTCGGTTTAGATAGAACACTGAGGGCTTTAATACTGTCGGTTTAGATAGAACCCTGAGGGCTTTAATATTGTCGGTTTGGATAGAACCCTGAGGGCTTTAATATTGTCGGTTTGGATAGAACCCTGAGGGCTTTAATACTGTCGGTTTAGATAGAACCCTGAGGGCTTTAATATTGTCTGTTTGGATAGAACCCTGAGGGCTTTAATATTGTCGGTTTGGATGGAACCCTGAGGGCTTTAATACTGTCGGTTTGGATGGAACCCTGAGGGCTTTAATACTGTCGGTTTGGATAGAACCCTGAGGGCTTTAATACTGTCGGTTTGGATGGAACCCTGAGGGCTTTAATACTGTCGGTTTGGATGGAACCCTGAGGGCTTTAATACTGTCGGTTTAGATAGAACCCTGAGGGCTTTAATACTGTCGGTTTAGATAGAACCCCGAGGGCTTTAATACTGTCGGTTTAGATAGAACCCAGAGGGCTTTAATACTGTCGGTTTGGATAGAACCCTGAGGACTTTAATACTGTCTGTTTGGATAGAACCCTGAGGACTTTAATACTGTCGGTTTAGATAGAACCCTGAGGGCTTTAATACTGTCGGTTTGGATAGAACCCTGAGGGCTTTAATACTGTCTGTTTGGATAGAACCCTGAGGGCTTTAATACTGTCTGTTTGGATAGAACCCTGAGGGCTTTAATACTGTCCGTTTGGATAGAACCCTGAGGACTTTAATACTGTCTGTTTGGATAGAACCCTGAGGACTTTAATACTGTCCGTTTGGATAGAAACCTGAGGGTTTTAATACTGTCTGTTTGGATAGAACCCTGAGGGCTTTAATATTGTCTGTTTGGATAGAACCCTGAGGACTTTAATACTGTCCGTTTGGATAGAAACCTGAGGGCTTTAATACTGTCGGTTTAGATAGAACCCTGAGGGCTTTAATACTGTCTGTTTGGATAGAACCCTGAGGACTTTAATACTGTCGGTTTGGATAGAACCCTGAGGACTTTAATACTGTCGGTTTGGAATGCTAATAAAGAAACGTGTTGTTATTCCAACTTCTATTCTCCTCTGCTGCCAAGAGTCTGACTGAATACCTCTCTTGGAGGCAGCGTTCTCTTTTGTCTCTGGCACTGTTTACATTCTTTGCATGTGTTTGTGGCTTGGGCTCACACGTCCCAGCGTCCTCCTGTGCGTCTGATCTCTGTGGATAGTGGTCGTCAAAGCAAATACAGTGAGCTGCTGAACATCCCATGTGATTAGTCAAAGGAAAGGTGTCACCCTGGTACAGCTGCAGAATGGCAGGCAAGCTTTCTGTTGACTCTGCCAATGCCCATGTCTGCTTGTTTCTGTTATGCTGCTGTTTTGTCCTTTCCCTCAGATTCTGGATACTCTGATAACTAAAGCCCTGAACTGGACTTTTTCTAAAGATGGATTACTGTGGAAACCCAACAGAAATGAATCTAGCTTTGATTACATGTGATTCAGTTTCTATGCTGTAAATAAAGGTATTTCATGTCTTGAAGTCCGCCACAAAGTAGCTTAAAGGAATCAAACACCTTTAAAATGTCTGGCAGGTTGCACTGGAGCTTGAAATAGTCATTGAGACTGAAAAGCCAGACTTGGCTCTCTGCTATTATGAAAATCCTTCTGCATTCTGGGCCTTTGAAAAGATCATTGTGAAAAGCCGACAGATTTTCTATTGAATTATAAAAGTTTAACTTTGTGGATGGAGAGATTGTACGGCAAGCGTTTGCAGCCAGAGATAAGGGGTTGTGTGTGTGTGTGTGTGTGTGTGTGTGTGCATGCGTGCGTGCGTCAAAATGGGTAGTAGGTGTAGTGGCGGTGGGCTGATCTGCTCTGTGCATTGCAGCCTCGCACACTGTGATGAAGGAGGAAGAGGATGAGAAAGAGGAAGACAATAAGGAAGAGGCCATATAGCTCATGTCTGTTACAGTCAGCAGGTGTTGACGTTGTCTATTCTTATTCCCTTTAGAGGTGGCTGTGCTGTGCTCAGGCTCAGTGTTGTTCAACAGAAGGTATGCAGTAATTAGACAGAGGTTAAGGGAGTGTGACCTTTCTCTCCCGTCTCTATACATCTCTCAGAAGGACGGCAACTAAGTATCGCCTTGTTTTCTTACAATTAAAATCGCCCAATCACTCCCTCCTGCATCTCCACCTCCATTCACTGTTTACTCTCCTCCCTCACTCTCTTTCTCGCTCTCTATAATAACCCTCCCTCCCACCCACCTTTACTCTCTTTCTGGCATCTCTCTCTTCCCTTTACCCTCTCTCTTTCTCTTTCCCGATTTCTCTCTTTCGCCCTCTCTCACTTTCTCTGAGTTAAAGCCCACTGTTCTCTCATAACTATGGAATGCCTCCCTCCCCTGGTCGTTCTGAACAGAAGAGAAAGGCCAGTACTGTTGATGAGAGTCCGTTCCACAGCCAGGACTGTAATTACTGCTATCTCTCTATTCATACCCAGACCCTGCATTAGACACACATGGAACTGCTGCAAATGACTTCTCACTCTCTGCAGTCATGTACTTAATGACAAACCCACACTCCATTATTTAGTGAGGAAACGATCATTTCCCCTTCTTCTTTGTTTGAGGAGTCTTTGTTCGAACAGCACTGCTTGCTGAGATAAGTTTTGGGTTTTGCAGTCCTGTTGGTTGCTAGCGAACGGTGTGGCTCTGTAGCGCTGTGTGCTGTTCTCAGGGGGCTGAATGTACACAAGGCTTTTATTTATTCTTATCTATGTTTATCTTATCTGGGTTTGCTCTACATCGTTCTATGCGGCTATATCTAGTCCAGATTGCTGCTTTCACTTTGGACCCCGCTGCATGTCTGTATTTATTTCCCAGTCTTGGCAGAGCACCTTGGCCTGAGCAATAGCCCTGGTAGTGATGGCTTTGTCAGTGTAGTGTCTCAAAGTGCCGTAGCGCTCTGTTTTATTGGACTTCTCAATGCTTTGTATGACAGTGGCCTTGATTTGGCACGAGGGACTACCGTCACTTTTCCAATGAGAAACGCTTGTTTGTGTTTTCCGTTGCAAACCGTTTTGCTACGGTGTGCCCTAATGAATACGGGCATGTAGTCTCTATTAGCAGCATGTGATCCAATAGAGGAGAAACACTGGGTCCTAAGCCTCCTGAGCCTGACGCTGCTACGCTGGGCTGGCTCCTGCATACATTACCATGAGTGATGGGCCTCCATTGTTCTAACTTGAAAGGATCCACAGTTATTCTGATGAGCTGTGGGAAAAGGCCACATTGCTAAGCTTCCTCTCCTCTCTTTTATTTTTCTCTCTCTCTCTCTTTCACTTTCCCCTCTCTCTCTCTCCCTCTCTCTCTCCACCCTCTCTTTTTCTTTGCCAGTCCTCTCTGATTGTTGTCATCCTCTCTGCACACAGAGACCACATGTGGAGGGATGACTATGGTGCTTTTCTGTGATGAGCAAACCTTGGCAGGGACAGCTATCCCAGAGTGCACTGCACTACTAACAATATTACACTCCTCTAATTGGTTAGCTAAATAACACCAAGTTGCCATTCAGTGTTAAAACCCCAACAAAAACATATGTGTTTTAATTCGCAGCGCATAGTCCCAGAATGGTCTACACTAGGAACACATTAGGAATCCTTTTTGTGTGTGTGATGCACTCGTGCAAATTGCTGTCTCTTATTAGACTCAAGGTACTGTAAATAGGACAGTGTGTTGTTGTTTTTGGTGACAGCCTTGGGAGATGTGAGTGATGCAGTTGACACAGGGCTGTGATAACTGATAATGTCCTCTTTATTCACTGTTCCTCTATATAGACTGTGTTAACTGATAGAGGTCCTCTTTATGCACTGTGCCTCTATATAGACTGTGTTAACTGATAATGTCCTCTTTATTCACTGTTCCTCTATATAGACTGTGGTAACTGATAGAGGTCCTCTTTATTCACTGTTCCGCTATATAGACTGTGGTAACTGATAGAGGTCCTCTTTATTCACTGTTCCTCTATATAGACTGTGGTAACTGATAGAGGTCCTCTTTATTCACTGTTCCTCTATATAGACTGTGTTAACTGATAATGTCCTCTTTATTCACTGTTCCTCTATATAGACTGTGTTAACTGATATAGGTCCTCTTTATTCACTGTGCCTCTATATAGACTGTGTTAACTGATAATGTCATCTTTATTCACTGTTCCTCTATATAGACTGTGGTAACTGATAGAGGTCCTCTTTATTCACTGTCCCGCTATATAGACTGTGGTAACTGATAGAGGTCCTCTTTATTCACTGTTCCTCTATATAGACTGTGTTAACTGATAATGTCCTCTTTATTCACTGTTCCTCTATATAGACTGTGGTAACTGATAGAGGTCCTCTTTATTCACTGTGCCTCTATATAGACTGTGGTAACTGATAATGTCCTCTTTATTCACTGTTCCTCTATATAGACTGTGGTAACTGATAGAGGTCCTCTTTATTCACTGTCCCTCTATATAGACTGTGGTAACTGATAGAGTTCCTCTTTATTCACTGTCCCGCTATATAGACTGTGGTAACTGATAGAGGTCCTCTTTATTCACTGTTCCTCTATATAGACTGTGGTAACTGATAGAGGTCCTCTTTATTCACTGTTCCTCTATATAGACTGTGGTAACTGATAGAGGTCCTCTTTATTCACTGTTCCTCTATATAGACTGTGTTAACTGATAATGTCCTCTTTATTCACTGTTCCTCTATATAGACTGTGGTAACTGATAGAGGTCCTCTTTATTCACTGTGCCTCTATATAGACTGTGGTAACTGATAATGTCCTCTTTATTCACTGTTCCTCTATATAGACTGTGGTAACTGATAGAGGTCCTCTTTATTCACTGTCCCGCTATATAGACTGTGGTAACTGATAGAGTTCCTCTTTATTCACTGTCCTGCTATATAGACTGTGGTAACTGATAGAGGTCCTCTTTATTCACTGTTCCTCTATATAGACTGTGGTAACTGATAGAGGTCCTCTTTATTCACTGTTCCTCTATATAGACTGTGGTAACTGATAGAGGTCCTCTTTATTCACTGTTCCTCTATATAGACTGTGGTAACTGATAGAGGTCCTCTTTATTCACTGTTCCTCTATATAGACTGTGGTAACTGATAGAGGTCCTCTTTATTCACTGTTCCTCTATATAGACTGTGGTAACTGATAGAGGTCCTCTTTATTCACTGTGCCTCTATATAGACTGTGTTAACTGATAGAGGTCCTCTTTATTCACTGTTCCTCTATATAGACTGTGGTAACTGATAGAGGTCCTCTTTATTCACTGTTCCTCTATATAGACTGTGGTAACTGATAGAGGTCCTCTTTATTCACTGTACCTTTTATATTGACAGCGTTTACTTATGGAGATCCTCTTGAAGCCCACTCAGGTCTCACCTCCGTCACCTGTCTCCTCATGAATGGAAGAGGCTGCTCCTTGTCATAGCAACCTAGGTTCATGACAGACTCTGTGGTGTAGAGGACAATGAGGAGAGAGAGCCTTGTGAGCTAGGGGGTCTGTGTGTGTGAAGGACAACCGGAGTGGGCCACGTAGTGGACTTCAGAGTAGACATACCTGTATGTATCTGGCCCACTGTTCACTGACCTACATCGACCAGAATGATATCTCTCACTCAGAATCCTCTTTGATCTCCAAATAAAACGGAATTCTAAACTAGATTGAGTTGAGTTTTCAATGTAAACAACTTTCTTAGTGAATCTGATGAAGCTGCTGTGATACTAAGGAATTCCTAATGATGGGTGTTTGAGAGTCTCAATTCTGTCTGCTTCCACTTGCCTGGTTTGGAGATCACTCTATTTTCTATCACAAGCTGTGTGTGTGTGTGTGTGTGTGTGGTGTCTGTGTCTGTGGCATCGTGTCCGTGAATGCCTGTGTGTTTTGGTTTCCATGTGAGATGAACGGCGTGTTCTGAACCACGGTGGGGCAGCGTCCACATTTTAAAGCCACTGACTTATCTAGGTCACAAAGTTTAATTGGATCCTTCTGTGTGGAGAGGTTGGCGACCCGTTCATAACGTAAACAAATCGCAGGAGCTATCAGACGACCATTACCCATTCTATAGCCCTGCGCCTGGCTCGAGAGGAAGCAGGGAGCCATATCATAGACATCATAGAGGGGCCTTTGTTGTATTAGAGGGTCATCAGGTTAGACATTCACTGACCATATAACACAACACTCTTCTGTTTATCGCACACATTGAAGCTGACACAATACGATACTCCAGGCCTGTGTTGTAATGCCCCGCTTTCCTTTGCTCTGGAGTAATGGCGTTGTATTAATATGAGCTACTGTTATACTGACCAAGGGTGTCATTCTGTAAGGCAAGGTGCTACTAGAGCCGTATTTACTGATATCGTAGGCCTAGAATTACATTCGCTGTTTATGGGCACTGATTCCTATATCTCTAATGAAATGTCACATCCAATATGGCCGCCGTCTCTTCTACACACACCAGACTGGTAAACAATGAATGTGCCCTATCTATTTAGGCCATACAAGGCTTTCTGCTGCAGTGAGGCACAGAGACAGCATTAAACACTCTGAGATGGAACATTCTCTTCCTTTCCCTTCCTGTGTGAATGCCTCTCTGTATTTAAGTGCCTCACTGAAGAATACGACTCCTGGTCTCACACCGTCGTTTCTTTACTGCATCCTGACACTCGCATGCACAGAGGTGTTTAGCAACGATGAGAAGAGTGTTTGTGTGTGTGTGTTTGTGCGTGCATGTGTGTGAAAGCGATAAAATCTTGGAATAATTGTACTCGCCTCTCTCTCTCTGCCTCTTTCTCTTTGCCAGGGAGCAGAAAGTAGGGCAGAAACTGTGGCAGTGTTGGTGAGGAGTAAACGGGCTTCAGCGGCCAGGCAGGGATGTGATGTGTGTCAAGTAGTTGCAGAGTGCCGCGGCCCACAGTGCACTGCTCCCCGCCACTAATGAGGCCGAACCGATAGATGGAGGCCTTTAAACAAATCTGTCCAATACATTCCAGCTCATGCAGCACCATGCGAATCACAAGAGGACTGCCTCAAGGCATGGAGAGATTGGAGAGCATCCCCAATGAAATACAGTTGGAGAAAGTCAGATTTACTCTTATCCATGGCATTATGGTTAAGAGTCATAGGATATCATAGGCTGTTGTTTAGCTACAGTTTGTGCACTAGCCCTCCCTGCCACAGGAAGTCTTTGGAATGTAAACTATGCAACTGGAACAGACATAGATGTTTGGCTGCTATGACAGATGTGGAACTTCATCTCAGCTTTAGAAATCATCCAGGCAGATATTGTTCCTCGTCCTATTCAGTAACACAGCAATTGAGAATTTACATGACAACAGTAACACAGTCGGAGCCTGCAGCAAAGTTGCGTGACGCATTAATGATATTGGAGGTTAATCTGCAATTGCTTTGTGCCAAGGAACACAAGCAAATGCCCCAGAGCAAGTCTCATCTCCCTCTTGGAAATGAAACGGCAATCAGAGTTACTTTACCTCTTGTACCCACCTGTCCAGATGTTATCAACTCTAACACATACCCACAGACTGGGCTGAACTAACTTCTGCCATGCCCAGGATTTAACTTGGCTGGAATCAGCAGAACCTCGCAGGGATGTGTGTAGCCTATATCTGAATTGAGATCAAGCCCAGTGGGTGGGCCACAGTTGAGACGTGAGCCAGAACCTCCGAGACGTGAGCGTCTGACCTCAGGAAGGCACCCAGAATAAAAGGGGAGCGAGCCTGCCCGTCTCAATCTGTATCGGCCTCGTCTAAGGCCGTCTCAGGCCCCATGAGCGATGGACAGAGAGTTGGAGCCTCGCGCTACCTTGGCCTGGGCTAACAGAAATATGAAGGAAGGGCGAGTGGGAACAATCCTGAATGATTTGCCGGAGCATCGTCTGGTATGACGGATCTCCTTGGCTCCAGCGATGCCGGGCCCGTCTAGACCGGACTCTGGAAGATAGATAATCCATTCTGCCTTCTAGTCCCTGGGTTGTAGCCGATTCATCAGACCGGCCCACAGCAGAGGAGTTATGTGCCATAAACTCATGAAATACCCAGCTGGGATGAGCTGTGGGAAATGACAATTTATCGCCTGCCCTCCCTTTTTTTTATTGATTTATTTCTATATTATTTTCCAATATCGACTTTGCTCTAGCTGGGAATCGTGATTACTGTTGAGGAATGGCGAGCTGGTCGGCTGGGTACTTCTCTCTCTGTGCTTCAATACTGCTCAGTCACCTCGCCTTCACTGTGACTCCCCTATACTTTGCTCCCCATCTCCTCAGTTAGGGAAAACCAATGGAGATTGTCTTTGGGATTATCCACCAGGAAAACAGTGTGGACCGGAGCGTTAGTTTTGGCGGTGTTGATGTGTTATTTGTGAGCTAAGCTCATAAGCCATCCCCTTCCTTGTCTTTGTTTTCTTATTGGCTTAAAGCAATTAAAATCTCCGGGGAGGTGGCTTGGTTTCTGGGGGCTTGTCAGGGAGCGCTCTCTCTGGGGAGAATAGTGAAGGACTGCCAGCCTGCTTTATGAACAGGGATTAATAACTCTCCCAGTTAATAAGGACAAGTGTCACGGAGTCAGGGACGAAAGTTTGGGGTTTTGCATTGATTAAGTTATGACATACTTTCCCTCTGTCGGTGGAAAGGCACTGTGGAACTCTAGTGGAAGCTGGCGGTACTGCTGAAGGAGAGTCATTTTCCCCTGACCTTTTATTAGAAGTGTGAATAAATTGTTGTGGATTGGAGTTTGGAATTGTGAGATGTGATAAAGGTATGCATGAATAATGTAAAAGAATAGAGAAACCAGCTGGATGGAAGTGCTATGGTATTAATAGGGTTGTTTGCAAACCCAGGAAACTGTGGCAAGTAGACTCACTTTCCTGTGTGTGTGTGTGTGTGTGTGTGTGTGTGTGTGTGTGTGTGTGTGTGTGTGTGTGTGTGTGTGTGTGTGTGTGTGTGTGTGTGTGTGTGTGTGTGTGTGTGTGTGTGTGTGTGCCCCAGTTTCTCTCTGTTGGAGCTGAAGTAGGTGTTGGAATTCAATCAGATATCGCTGTACTCAGCAGATTGGATTTAGTCATAGAAGTGCTTCCTATATTCCATCAGTGTAGAGAGAAAGAGAGAGACTGTCACCCTAGTTAGTAGTAGAGTGAGACATCTCTGAGGTCTAACTAGGAGACAAAATAAGCTCTGAATGTTCTAGAAATGGAGCTGTTGTCAGTCTGAACTGTGCAGCTCTGTAACCTTTTGTCTGGCTTGGTACTGCTGTGTTGCTGAGCCAGTGTAGCTGTGAATGCAGGGAGGGTCAGATGAAGAGAGACTGTGTGTAAGCATGGATGCGCTGGGCGCATGGATGCACTGGAAGAGGCAGCCTGCTTGCCAATGGCACACACCACACGCTTCATAATGACATTATACACTCTACCTCCACAGAGCTCAGACCTCCACAGAGCTCGGACCTCCACAGAGCTTGGACCACTGTTACTGTATTAGCACTCCCTCTCTCTGGGGGAGATCGGATCTTTCTCTCTGTTATCTACATCTCTGCCTAGCTCGCTCTCTCACTCTATCTATCTCTCTGTTTTCATCTCTCTCTCTCTCTCTCTCTCTCTTCTCTTATTTTTTGTTAATTTTTCCACTCCATTCAGTTGACCTGTGATGTGATAGATAAAGGGCTAACCTTTCCATCTGGCCCACTGGCCTTCACAGAGGCAGCAGTAGAACAGGCAGCTAGAAAAAATCTGAAGGGAAATTACCTGCTAGACTACAGTATGACCTGCTAAATTACAGTATGACTTGCTAAGCTACAGTATGACTTGCTGGTCTGCAGTGTGACCTGCTAGGCCACAGTATGACCTGCTATGCTACAGTATGACCTGCTAGGCTATAGTATGGCCTGCTGGACTACAGTATGACCTGCTAGGCTACAGTATGACCTGCTAGGCTACAGTGTGACCTGCTAAGCTACAGTATGACCTGCTGGACTACAGTATGACCTGCTGGACTACAGTATGACCTGCTGGACTACAGTATGACCTGCTGGACTACAGTATGACCTGCTAGGCTACAGTATGACCTGCTAGGCTACAGTATGACCTGCTAGACTACAGTATGACCTGCTGGACTACAGTATGACCTGCTGGACTACAGTATGACCTGCTAGGCTACAGTATGACTTGCTAAGCTACAGTATGACTTGCTAAGCTACAGTATGACCTGCTAGACTACAGTATGACCTGCTAGGCTACAGTATAACCTGTATGATGTGCTGGGCTACAGTATGACCTGCTGGACTACAGTATGACCTGCTAGGCTACAGTGTCACCTGCTGGACTACAGTATGATCTGCTAGGCTACAGTATGACCTGGAAGGCTACAGTATAAGCTGCTAAGCTACAATATGATGTGCTGGGCTACAGTATGACGTGCTAGGCTACAGTATGATGTGCTGGGCTACAGTGTGACCTGCTGGACTACAGTATGATCTGCTAGGCTACAGTATAACCTGCAAGGCTACAGTATAAGCTGCTAAGCTACAGTATGATGTGCTGGGCTACAGTATGACCTGCTAAGCTACAGTATGATGTGTTAGACTACAGTATGACCTACTAGGCTACTGTATGACCTGCTAGGCTACATTATGACCTGCTAAGATACAGTATGACTTGCTAAGCTACAGTATAACCTGCTAGGCCACAGTTTGAGATGCTGGACTATATTATGACGTGCTGAGCTACAGTATGACCTGCTGGACTACAGTATGACCTGCTAAGCTACAGTATGATGTGCTGGGCTACAGTATGACCTGATGGACTACAGTATGACCTGCTAAGCTACAGTATGATGTGTTAGACTACAGTATGAACTACTAGGCTACTGTATGACCTGCTAGGCTACATTATGACCTGCTAGGCTACAGTATGACCTGCTATGACCTGTAGATAAGCTACAGTATGATGTGCTAGGTTACAGTATGTCATGCTAGGCTACATTAGGACCTGATATGCTACAGTTTGACCTGCTTGACTACAGTATGACCTGCTAGGCTACAGTATGACCTGCTGGGCTACAGTATGACCTGCTGGAGTACAGTATGACCTGCTGGACTACAGTATGACCTGTTAGTCTACAGTATGACCTGCTAAGTTATAGTATGACTTGCTAAGCTACAGTATGACGTACTGGACTGCAGTATGACCTGCTGGGCCACAGTATGACGTGCTAGGCTACCTTATGACGTGCTGGGCAACAGTTTATTTTTTTTAACCTTTATTTAACCAGATAGGGCTCATTGAGATTTAAAATCTCTTTTTCAAGAGTGTCCTGTCCAAGATAGGCAGCACCAAGTCATTACAAAAATTACAGACAAACAACATGAAAAACTTCAAGTAATCTAGTAAAAACCATAGAATTCACAAGAGTATAACAAAATCAAAAACAGCAAATTAAAAACATTGACAGGTCAGGGAATCAGTCTCAAGATCATTCATCAGTGATTTAAAAATACCAAATACCAAAATAAAAGTATTTTGTAAGGCGTTCCAAGACAATGGCGCAGAGTACATAAAAGCCCTTTTACCAAATTCAGTTCGGACATTTGGAACAGTTAGCAGGATAAAGTCCAGTGAACGAAGAAAGTACCCACCACATTTCTGAACAATAAACATGCCCAAATAAAAAGGTAGTAAACTCAGAATGGCTTTGTAAATAGAAGTATACCAGTGACTGAGCCTACGAGTGACTAGAGCAGGCCAGCCAACCCTGGTATATAAAGTGCAGTGGTGCGTAAGGGTTTTGCAGTTTAAAATAAATCTCAAAGTGCCATGGTAAAGGGTGTCAATTGATCTCAAACACTGAGCGGAAGCATTCATATATAAAATATCCCCATAGTCTAGTAAAGGCATAAATGTAGCTGATACTAGCCTCCTTCTGGCTTCAAAAGAAAAACAGGCCTTATTCCTCAAATAAAATCCCAATTTCAGCTTCAATTATTTTGTAAGTTGTTGAATATGCAATTTAAAAGAGAGGCCGTCATCAATTAAAATTCCAATATATTTATATGAGGTTACAACCTCAATCTCCTTGCCCTGACAGGTAGTAATAGGTGAAAGGTTCAGAGGTCTATTTCTTGCTTTAGAAAAGAATTTTTTTGTCAGTATTGAGGATAAGCTTCAATTGACACAAGGTATGTTAAACAGTATAAAAAGCAGTTTGCAAGTTCTGGAAAGCTTTTGTAAGAGACGAGGCACAACAGCAAATAACAGTATCATCAGCATAAAAATGAAGTTGCGCATTTTGGAAATTTGTCTAAATCATTTATATAAATAGTGAATAAGAGAGGACCAAGTACAGAGCCTTGGGGCACACCATTAAAGACAGACAATTTAACAGACATAAGCCCATCAAATTGAGTGCACTGAGTTCTATCAGACAGATAGTTAGCAAACCATGCAACTGCATGCTCTGAAAAACTTACACTCGACAATCTCTGCCTTAGTATAACATGATCAACTGTATCAAAAGCCTTAGAGAGATCAATAAAAAGTGAGACACAGCGCTGTTTTTTGTCAAGAGCTTCAGTGATATAATTTAAAACCTTCATGGCTGCTGTAATTGTGCTATGCTTCTTCCTGAAGCCCGATTGGTACATTGATAAAATAGAGTTAGTAAATAAAAACTATTTTAGCTGTTCACTCACAAGGGTTTCAAGTATTTTCACCAGGGGTGACAGCTTTGAGATTGGCCTATAATTATTTAAAAGAGTTGGATCTCCCCTTTTAAAAGTGGTAGGACAAATGCTGATTTCCAGATCTTTGGAATTTCATTACATTCCAGGGTTAGATTGAACAGATATGTAAGTGGTTCAGCTATGAAATCAGCTGCCAGATTTAAAAAGCAGGGATCCAAAAGATCATGACCTGCAGGCTTTCTCTGATCTAAGGATTTCAGGGCTTTATGTACCACCTGCACTGAGAATGGCTAAAAGTTTGACCAGCTCTCACTGGTTCATCCACACAGGGTTGTACAGAGACACAGGACACTGAATCAAACAGCCTACCAGATGACACAAAGTGCTCATTGAAACAATTCAGCATTTCAGTTTTGTCATATACAGCAACAGAGTCCTTCAAAACACATGACGGTAAATAATTAACATTACGGTTACCAGACATAGACTTAATAGCCTTCCAAAACTTTCTAGGGTCATTCAGGTTATCAGTGGTAACAGACATAAAATATTCAGACTTGGCCTTCCTGAGAAGAAAAGAACACTTGTTTCGTAACTGCCTAAAAATAAGCCAATCAGCATCAGAACATGATTTCCTTGCTTTAGCCCAGGCTAGATTACGGTCGTGAATAATACAAGACAGCTCAGAAGAAAACCATGGATTATCCCGCCCTTTAACCCTGAACCTGTGGAAGGGGGCATGTTTGTTTACTATTTGGAAAAAAACATTATGAAAGAATTCCCAGGCAGTTTCCACATCAGAAATAAGCTCAATCTGCTCCAGTCAAAATAAAACAAATCATGAAAGAAAGCCTGCTCATTAAAACACTTAACATTTATCTTACGAATAAAACGTCGGTTTGTCTTAGGAACCTTAGTATTTCTAACAGCAACAACAGCACAATGGTCACTTAAATCATTACAAAAAACACCAACCGCAGAATATTTATGTGGAACATTTGTCAATATCAAATCAATCAGGGTAGATTTATCTGGGCATTTAAGATTTGGGCGAGTGGGTGAATTAATCAACTGGGTAAGATTCATAGAATTACAAAACATTTTTAAATCATCAGACACCGGCTTTAACCAACACCAGTTGAGATCACAAATCAAGTTCATTTCACTGTAAAGAAGTTTAGACATAAGGTGCGTCAAAGAAAATGCATCACCGAGAGCAGAGGGGGGTCTATAACAGCCAATCACAGTTATAGAGAGGCCCTTTGAAACCTCAATATTCAAAGCAAGAAATTCCAACTGTTTACAAATAGTTTCAGACTTTGCCACACTTACATGGAATTTAGATTTTACATGTATAGCCACACCCCCACCTTTCTTAACTCGATCAGTGCGATTAACATTGTAACCACTTATACAAATATCCTTATCAAAAACAGACTTGCTGAGCCAGGTTTCAGAAAACACTATTACATCAGCATCAGTTGATTTAGCCCAAATCCTAACCCCATCCATTTTTGACATTTAAATGAAAAATATCAAAACCAGATCTTGATTTAAAATCCGAGGGGGTTTGGAGACATTGCATATCAGGGCCAGGGTTAGGTTGCATGTTACCTGATATCAACAAAAGAAGAATAACTAGGCACCTCTGTTTAATAACCTTGCACGGCTTCTCTTTTTTAAGAGACCTACTGCAAGCGAATTCTACAAGTGAGTTTCCAGACAATACAAAACAGTCATTTAAAACCATTAGACTTTGGTAGTGACACAAATTCGTACTGTTCACATCTTGCCACAAATGCATCGGCACTTGGACGAGTGGACCGAGTGAAAAAGAGCGAGTTCCTGCAGACAAAATGTCTAATGGACGGGAGAGCACATTGTCAGATGTACTCACCCTGCGACAATGTTCCTTTTCTCCAGAGTCAGTGCACAAAGCAATACCACGAAAATTGTCATTTTCTCTGACAAATGGCCAATGAAGGTAAGGGGAGAGAGGGACAGCGTGTATGTATGAGTCTGAATGTGAGTATTTGCGCGTGTGAGTAGATTGGGTGTTGAGGTCGATTGAGAGATTGGGATGGGGATTGTTGAGCTGCAACTGACAGCCAGGCGAAGAGCAAAAAGGAGCAGCTTGGACGAGACACTCCGCGGATGAAGAAGGAACTCAGGCCAGCCAGAGATAGGGTTACTTTGGTAAACTTCAAGTAATGAAGTGGCGAGTTGAGGAGGACCCGTGATCTTTACACCAGCAAAAACTAAATAGTTTGCACTACACAACAAGGAAGTTACTCAAACATAAATAAATAGGTTATTAGTAGGTTAAATTGTACTAGTCACAGACAAACGACTTGACATGCTGCCATCTTGGACCTGCTGGACTACAGTATGACCTGCTAGGCTACAGTATGACCTGCTAGGCTACAGTATGACCTGCTAGGCTACAGTATGACCTGCTAGGCTACAGTATGACCTGCTGGACTACAGTATGACCTGCTAGGCTACAGTATGACCTGCTGGACTACAGTATGACCTGCTAGGCTACAGTATGACCTGCTAGGCTACAGTATGACCTGCTAGGCTACAGTATGACCTGCTAAGTTACAGTATGACTTGCTGGACTACAGTATGACCTGCTAGGCTACAGTATGACCTGCTAGGCTACAGTATGACCTGCTAAGTTACAGTATGACTTGCTGGACTACAGTATGACCTGCTAGGCTACAGTATGACCTGCTAGGCTACAGTATAAGCTGCTAAGCTACAATATGATGTGCTGGGCTACAGTATGACGTGCTAGGCTACAGTATGATGTGCTGGGCTACAGTGTGACCTGCTGGACTACAGTATGATCTGCTAGGCTACAGTATAACCTGCAAGGCTACAGTATAAGCTGCTAAGCTACAGTATGATGTGCTGGGCTACAGTATGACCTGCTAAGCTACAGTATGATGTGTTAGACTACAGTATGACCTACTAGGCTACTGTATGACCTGCTAGGCTACATTATGACCTGCTAAGATACAGTATGACTTGCTAAGCTACAGTATAACCTGCTAGGCCACAGTTTGAGATGCTGACCTGCTAGGCTACAGTATGACCTGCTGGACTACAGTATGACCTGCTGGACTACAGTATGACCTGCTGGACTACAGTATGACCTGCTAGGCTACAGTATGACCTGCTAGGCTACAGTATGACCTGCTGGACTACAGTATGACCTGCTAGGCTACAGTATGACCTGCTAGGCTACAGTATGACCTGCTAGACTACAGTATGACCTGCTAAGTTACAGTATGACTTGCTGGACTACAGTATGGTATAGCAACACTCTGGCTCATTGAGATATGAGGATATATGCTACACACACACACACACACACACACACACACACACACACACACACACACAGTATACCTTTTATTTATTTTTATTTTATTTTACCTTTATTTAACCAGGTAGGCTAGTTGAGAACAAGTTCTCATTTGCAACTGCGACCTGGCCAAGATAAAGCATAGCAGTGTGAACAGACAACAACACAGAGTTACACATGGAGTAAACAATAAACAAGTCAATAACATGGTAGAAAAAAGAAAAAAAGAGAATCTATATACAATGTGTGCAAAAGGCATGAGGAGGTAGGCAATAAATCAGATAATTACAATTTAGCAGATTAACACTGGAGTGGTAAATCATCAGATGGTCATGTGCACAGTATACCTACCTGAATAGCTGACACTGTTCTTCACAGGAGGTTGGTGACACCTTAATTGGGGAGCAGACTCGTTGTAATGGCTGGAGCGGAATCAGTGGAATGGTATCAAATACATCAATCACATGGTTTGATGCCATTCCATTTGCTCCATTTCAGCCATTATTATGAGCCGTCCTCCCCTCAGCAGCCTCCACTGCTGTGCTTATACAATATGTTTCAGAGGAGACTGAAAGCATTTTTTGTTGTTGACTGATAGCTTTACACCTTAACACAAGATGTGTGTGACACTGTGTCTGTGTTTTACTGTAATGTATGGAGGTGTTTAGTGAGCAGCTGTAGACGTGTCCTCTTGTCATTGGACAGCTGGTACAGTTACGTCTCACAGGCATGGCAGATCCTTTTAACTCTGACGGGTGGAGGAGGAGCATTCTACTTCCCCTGATGAATCAGCTGTTTTATTGCTGTGTAAACACACGCAGGCAGGCACACACGCACTGGTGCACGCCCCCCACACACACACACACACACCAGGGGCGAAAATCTGAGATCAACCTTGGAGGGGACAATTACATTAAATTTTCTCAAGAGCAATTCCTGAGGGGGACACCAAAAGTAGTGCTGTAACACATAGCATACGTTGTTAAATGTATATTGAGGAACCATAATTCCTACAACTGGATAATTGATAGGTACAGTAGTTAACTGAAGGGTTTTCCCAACTTGTTCAAATGTTTAAATCATTATAATTCTACTACTAATAATAGTTATAGCAGTGCTCCTTACCAGTCCAGTATGTATGCAGGTATTCGTACTTACAACCAGCAATATCAAGAAAGGTCAGTAGGTGACAATGGTACTGTACACTGTATGGGTGTAGTTTTCATAAATACAATGAACATGGTGTGATCACATCTAAAAGAATCTCCATTGAGAACCATCACAAAGTTGGTCTCCGTATTGAATTGACCTTTTAATTTGACTTTTTCTGATACATTTATATAGTCATTAAATATGTGCACCTGGCCTGAGTTTACAATATCTTTGCAAGAACAAAAAGCTTAAAATAAGTACAGTTCTAAAAGCAAAATAACTACTTCAATGAAAAACCCAAATAAATCAAACAAAATATCCTTCAGTCAGTGTCTCAACTCTTCAAACAGCAGCTATGGACAAGTATGTCGCACAAAGTATGCAATTTTAAATAAAATAACATGAAATAAATCATTTGTAAGTGTACTGAAAACTACTAAACAAAAGAACAACTATCAATTACACCATGGGTTCTCAAACAGGGGTCCATGGACTAATTGCAAGGGGTCCGTGAAATAAAAAAGTGTAATGAATGTAGTCAGTACCACAAGGTTTCCAGTAAGTTTACATATAATATAGAGGGGGTGGAGGTCCCTGAGGACCGCTCAAAACCTTGCCTGCCTTGCCTCAAAATATGCAGGGGTTCCAGTACCCCAAAAAGGTTGAGAACCACTGCTATACACACTACTGAACAAAAGAACCGAGCATATGTTTGCGGGTTTCCTCAACAACACATCAGTTGGCACTTTCGCAATGCCCTCGCCTGTTGTCTCCGACACCCTGTATAGCCCAATAAACTCCTTGTGAGGGACATGGTCATGGTCAACATAACGCAGACAGACATTCTCCTGTTCAGCACCAGAGACATCTTGAGTACCATCAACAATTAATGAAAATTGTACAATCGGAAGAGACCTAATCTCAGCTGCAATGCCTCGAATGACTATTGGCCATGATGTTCAGAATTTCATTCTGTGCTTTGGGGCCTGTGTACATTGTGGTACGCTCTGTTAACCACTTCAGTAAAATGGGATCATCCTCTTCTGCCCTAAGTTTCAAAATCTGGTATAAATTCCCACTGTCATCCGTGTGGCCTCTAAAGGCTTGTCCCTGTCTTACTACATGCCGCACCGAACTAACAATTTTCATCAAGCAATGCCTTGCGTCATCCTGCTGTTTACCCCACGCGCTGGACATAACTGGACACTGATTGGATTTAGCTGGTGTGCTGTTACAATTACAAAGTGGCAGGGGGTTTGGCAATTTTGATGTGCTGTGAATTATTCAATGGCTTTTCTCCAGTTCCTAAATCCTGCACTAATGAAGGCAGCATCAGCTCTTTGGCCAAAAGATGGCTGGCTTGAAAACCCTTAGCTACAGTGAAAACACAACACTCCTTTTATTGATGGATTATAATGTAGCCAGGGGAAATCGCGAAACCATCTCTCTTGAAACGTCAACACTCTGTTGGCAAGAGTTTGCGGTTCTATAAATTGTGGGTGTGGCTGATATGGTTTTGTGCCATCACTGTGGTAACTGGACAATGCTGTGCCACTGTCCCCTATACTGGTGCTGCTGGCAACAAGGGTGACACTTGGTCCTGCCGTGGCTGTGACACTGTCCTCTGAAGTCTCTCTCCCTTGCTCTTTCCCTTTCACTACCCTAACTGACTCAGTCTGTCTCCTAGAAAATAAATAAGGTGTTTGCCGTACTCCTAACTACCGGTACCCAAAACTACACAATTAATCACAACAGCAATACCATTGCCGTAAACAAATCTTAGTTTAGTCACCAGTTTAAGTTGAGAGTGGGGGTATCCATGGCATTTTCCAATTATGTCCCTATTTTACAAGTCAAAAAAATTGAGAACCTTTCATAATGTTGCCAAACAAAGACTCAACAAACTTACCTGAGACTCCCTGTCTGCCAGTCTGTCCCTGCATATCTGTCCCCAGCTCTGCTGTCTGTGTGCCATCTGTTGCCTGCTCTGCCTAATGACATCATTGTGAAACATTCCCATTAGCATTTCACTTCTTTCTTATGAACATTTTATCAACTAGTCTTTGAGATATTAGGATACTAGAGTTCTTACTATGCGTTTTGGTGTACTGACAAATACTCTTGATGTCCGTCTTCTTCTAAATGTTCGCCATTTTTCTACCTGGCTGGCTGGCTGGCCTAGCTGCACACACACACATTTACACAACACATGCTGCAACCTTTTGTAATTTAAATAGTTTGTTTCATATTGGCTGGCTTCCAACAATAGCTGAATTTGTAAAGCTAGCGAGCACCAATTCCGTTTCTGTGTGTTTGCTATAATCTTTGCTACCTGGTTAAATAAAGGTTAAATAAAATAAAATAAAAAAAGTTCACTAGCGACAATTTATCTTTTGCAACGAGACCATTATATATATTTAAGACAATGGTAGAAGAGAGTGTAGTTCTGTTCTGTTCAGTTTGGACTTCAGTTTATCGCTAACCTTATCACAGGGACGTCGAAGCACTACAGCTGCATGCTGATCTTGGAATAAACTGATGATAGCAAAGATTCCATCTTTGACGACGCCACATTAATGGAATAGGTACTAGCTAGCTTGATAGTTAATGTTTGCTTTAGTTTGCGCGCTAGCTCTGCAAATTCAGCTAGTGTGTGAACCCTGCCAACATAAAAATAAATAAATAACATTGCTATGGACCTGCTATGGATTGACTGGATTAACCTCACGTCAGTTACGTACATGTCCCTTTCGGACAGTAGTTACGAACCCTCTATTACCTTGCCAGCTAAAGAACTGGCCAGGATCAAACCATTGTGAGGCAAAGGGCGGGGGGGGTCGCAATCTTTTGAAACTTAAACGCGCTATTAAGTGTCTATAATCAGCACAAGTGCTTTCATTGCGTATTATTAATATTATTGAAATTACATAGTTATGTTTACAGTGATATATTGGGGGGGACAAATCATATTTTTCCCAAGATGGGGGGGTCGTGTCCCCCCCGTCCCCCCTGGGATTTCCGCCTATGACACACACACATACACACACACACACTGCAAGCAGGTGGTCCCGGTCTCATCTTGAGAGGGTCGTTAGATGTCATGCATTTCTGTCTTGATGGTGTCTGTGACAGATGCTGACAGAGACCAGGGGTTGGCGTTGGCGTTGTCGCTAATGGCCTGTTTGGCGTTTCAATTGGTCTTTTAGACACTTTTAGACTCTGCAGATGCGCAGAGTGACAGTGTCAGTGACAGCGTGTGTATATATATATATATACAGTGGGGAGAACAAGTATTTGATACACTGCCGATTTTGCAGGTTTTCCTACTTACAAAGCATGTAGAGGTCTGTAATTTTTATCATAGGTACACTTCAACTGTGAGAGACGGAATCTAAAACAAAAATCCTGAATATCACATTGTATGATTTTTAAGTAATTAATTAGCATTTTATTGCATGACATAAGTATTTGATCACCTACCAACCAGTAAGAATTCCGGCTCTCACAGACCTGTTAGTTTTTCTTTAAGAAGCCCTCCTGTTCTCCACTCATTACCTGTATTAACTGCACCTGTTTGAACTTGTTACCTGTATAAAAGACACCTGTCCACACACTCAATCAAACAGACTCCAACCTCTCCACAATGGCCAAGACCAGAGAGCTGTGTAAGGACATCAGGGATAAAATTGTAGACCTGCACAAGGCTGGGATGGGCTACAGGACAATAGGCAAGCAGCTTGGTGAGAAGGCAACAACTGTTGGCGCAATTATTAGAAAATGGAAGAAGTTCAAGATGACGGTCAATCACCCTCGGTCTGGGGCTCCATGCAAGATCTCACCTCGTGGGGCATCAATGATCATGAGGAAGGTGAGGGATCAGCCCAGAACTACACGGCAGGACCTGGTCAATGACCTGAAGAGAGCTGGGACCACAGTCTCAAAGAAAACCATTAGTAACACACTACGCCGTCATGGATTAAAATCCTGCAGCGCACACAAGGTCCCCCTGCTCAAGCCAGCGCATGTCCAGGCCCGTCTGAAGTTTGCCAATGACCATCTGGATGATCCAGAGGAGGAATGGGAGAAGGTCATGTGGTCTGATGAGAAAAAATTGAGCTTTTTGGTCTAAACTCCACTCGCCGTGTTTGGAGGAAGAAGAAGGATGAGTACAACCCCAAGAACACCATCCCAACCGTGAAGCACGGAGGTGGAAACATCATTCTTTGGGGATGCTTTTCTGCAAAGGGGACAGGACGACTGCACCGTATTGAGGGGAGGATGGATGGGGCCATGTATCGTGAGATCTTGGCCAACAACCTCCTTCCCTCAGTAAGAGCATTGAAGATGGGTCGTGGCTGGGTCTTCCAGCATGACAACGACCCGAAACACACAGCCATGGCAACTAAGGAGTGGCTCCGTAAGAAGCATCTCAAGGTCCTGGAGTGGCCTAGCCAGTCTCCAGACCTGAACCAAATAGAACATTTTTGGAGGGAGCTGAAAGTCCGTATTGCCCAGCGACAGCCCCGAAACGTGAAGGATCTGGAGAAGGTCTGTATGGAGGAGTGGGCCAAAATCCCTGCTGCAGTGCGTGCAAACCTGGTCAAGAACTACAGGAAATGTATGATCTCTGTAATTGCAAACAAAAGTTTCTGTACTAAATATTAAGTTCTGCTTTTCTGATGTATCAAATACTTATGTCATGCAATAAAATGCTAATTAATTACTTAAAAATCATACAATGTGATTTTCAGGATTTTTGTTTTAGATTCCGTCTCTCACAGTTGAAGTGTACCTATGATAAAAATGACAGACCTCTACATGCTTTGTAAGTAGGAAAACCTGCAAAATCGGCAGTGTATCAAATACTTGTTCTCCCCACTGTATATATACACACAGACACACACACAGGCACACACAGGCACTGTCTGGTGCTGAACACATTGTCTCCGAGGAACTATGGCGAATACTTAATTTGTGTCTGCACTGAAGTGGTATGTGGGTATGTATCTTCTGTGTGTTGTGGGACAAGGCTGTCTCTTCTTGTGTTAACATCTTTCCCTGGGGTTGTGGCTGGGCTGTATGAGTTTGTACACATATATTTTGTGCAGACATGTTTTCCCTGCTGTATACACACATTTGAACAGACTACCTGCGATATATGTGTGTGTGTGTGTGTGTGTGTGTGTGTGTGTGTGTGTGTGTGTGTGTGTGTGTGTGTGTGTGTGTGTGTGTGTGTGTGTGTGTGTGTGTGTGTGTGTGTGTGTGTGTGTGTGTGTGTGTGTGTGTGTGCACATTCTGGTGTGAGAGTTTGCCCACTGGTTAGCTACCTATCTGCAGCCTCTGCTCTCAGGGCAGGTGATTGCTTCCGTCGGCCTCATTACCATGGTTACCGCCCGGGGGGCCGTGGCACCGAGAGCATTAATCACATATAAGGATAAATCCTGGTCATCTAATTAGGGTGAAATTGTGCAGCAGTAATGTCTGGGAGGGCTGACTAGGGCCCATCAGGACAAATCTGTCTCTACCTCACAGCCAACACACCACATTATTACTGCCTTACCCTATATTACCTTATTTTTGAACTGCATGGCTATATTTGAATCTTTTTCTCAATCTCTCTTTCTCTGTGAGAATGGCTTACCAAGAAAAACGACCAAAAGGACTAGTGTGAGGTAGTGTTGTCGGAGCACTCAACAAAAAAAGCAGATTGATGTATTATTGTTATGCGGTTGCTTTATATAAAAGTACCATGTACAGTGAGGGAAAAAAGTATTTGATCCCCTGCTGATTTTGTACGTTTGCCCACTGACAAAGAAATGATCAGTCTATAATTTTAATGGTAGGTTTATTTGAACAGTGAGAGACAGAATATCAACAAAAAAATCCAGAAAAACGCATGTCAAAAATGTTATGAATTGATTTGCATTTTAATGAGGGAAATAAGTATTTGACCCCTCTGCAAAACATGACTTAGTACTTGGTGGCAAAACCCTTGTTGGCAATCACAGAGGTCAGACGTTTCTTGTAGTTGGCCACCAGGTTTGCACACATCTCAGGAGGGATTTTGTCCCACTCCTCTTTGCAGATCTTCTTCAAGTCATTAAGGTTTCGAGGCTGACGTTTGGCAACTCGAACCTTCAGCTCCCTCCACAGATTTTCTATGGGATTAAGGTCTGGAGACTGGCTAGGCCACTCCAGGACCTTAATGTGCTTCTTCTTGAGCCACTCCTTTGTTGCCTTGGCCGTGTGTTTTGGGTCATTGTCATGCTGGAATACCCATCCACGACCCATTTTCAATACCCTGGCTGAGGGAAGGAGGTTTTCACCCAAGATTTGACGGTACATGGCCCCGTCCATCGTCCCTTTGATGCGGTGAAGTTGTCCTGTCCCTTTAGCAGAAAAACACCCCCAAAGCATAATGTTTCCACCTCCATGTTTGACGGTGGGGATGGTTTCTTGGGGTCATAGGCAGCATTCCTCCTCCTCCAAACACGGCAAGTTGGGTTGATGCCAAAGAACTCCATTTTGGTCTCATCTGACCACAACACGTTCACCCAGTTGTCCTCTGAATCATTCAGATGTTCATTGGCAAACTTCAGACGGGCATGTATATGTGCTTTCTTGAGCAGGGGGACCTTGCGGGCGCTGCAGGATTTCAGTCCTTCACGGCATAGTGTGTTACCAATTGTTTTCTTGATGACTATGGTCCCAGCTGCCTTGAGATCATTGACAAGATCCTCCTGTGTAGTTCTGGGCTGATTCCTCACCGTTCTCATGATCATTGCAACTCCACGAGGTGAGATCTTGCATGGAGCCCCAGGCTGAGGGAGATTGACAGTTCTTTTGTGTTTCTTCCATTTGCGAATAATCACAGAAACTGTTGTCACCTTCTCACCAAGCTGCTTGGCGATGGTCTTGTAGCCCATTCCAGCCTTGTGTAGGTCTACAATCTTGTCCCTGACATCCTTGGAGAGCTCTTTGGTCTTGGCCATGGTGGAGAGTTTGGAATCTGATTGATTGATTGCTTCTGTGGACAGGTATCTTTTATACAGGTAAGAAACTGAGATTAGGAGCACTCCCTTTAAGAGTGTGCTCCTAATCTCCGTTCGTTACCTGTATGAAAGACACCTGGGAGCCAGAAATCTTTTTGATTGAGAAGGGGTCAAATACTTATTTCCCTCATTAAAATGCAAATCAATTTATAACATTTTTGACATGCATTTTTCTGGATATTTTTGTTGTTATTCTGTCTCTCACTGTTCAAATAAACCTACCATTAAAATTATAGACTGATAATTTCTTTGTCAGTGGGCAAACGTACAAAATCAGCAGGGGATCAAATACTTTTTTCCCTCACTGTATGTAAAATGTATGTACACTGCTCAAAAAAATAAAGGGAACACTTAAACAACACAATGTAACTCCAAGTCAATCACACTTCTGTGAAACTGTCCACTTAGGAAGCAACACTGATTGACAATAAATTTCACATGCTGTTGTGCAAATGGAATAGACAACAGGTGGAAATTATAGGCAATTAGCAAGACACCCCCAATAAAGGAGTGGTTCTGCAGGTGGTGACCACAGACCACTTCTCAGTTCCTATGCTTCCTGGCTGATGTTTTGGTCACTTTTGAATGCTGGCGGTGCTTTCACTCTAGTGGTAGCATGAGACGGAGTCTACAACCCACACAAGTGGCTCAGGTAGTGCAGCTCATCCAGGATGGCACATCAATGCGAGCTGTGGCAAGAAGGTTTGCTGTGTCTGTCAGCGTAGTGTCCAGAGCATGGAGGCGCTACCAGGAGACAGGCCAGTACATCAGGAGACGTGGAGGAGGCCGTAGGAGGGCAACAACCCAGCAGCAGGACCGCTACCTCCGCCTTTGTGCAAGGAGGAGCACTGCCAGAGCCCTGCAAAATGACCACCAGCAGGCCACAAATGTGCATGTGTCTGCTCAAACGGTCAGAAACAGACTCCATGAGGGTGGTATGAGGGCCCGACGTCCACAGGTGGGGGTTATGCTTACAGCCCAACACCGTGCAGGACGTTTGGCATTTGCCAGAGAACACCAAGATTGGCAAATTCGCCACTGGCGCCCTGTGCTCTTCACAGATGAAAGCAGGTTCACACTGAGCACATGAGCACATGTGACAGACGTGACAGAGTCTGGAGACGCCGTGGAGAACGTTCTGCAGCATGACCGGTTTGGCGGTGGGTCAGTCATGGTGTGGGGTGGCATTTCTTTGGGGGGCCGCACAGCCCTCCATGTGCTCGCCAGAGGTAGCCTGACTGCCATTAGGTACCGAGATGAGATCCTCAGACCCCTTGTGAGACCATATGCTGGTGCGGTTGGCCCTGGGTTCCTCCTAATGCAAGACAATGCTAGACCTCATGTGGCTGGAGTGTGTCAGCAGTTCCTGCAAGAGGAAGGCATTGATGCTATGGACTGGCCCGCCCGTTTCCCAGACCTGAATCCAATTGAGCACATCTGGGACATCATGTCTCGCTCCATCCACCAACGCCACGTTGCACCACAGACTGTACAGGAGTTGGCGGATGCTTTAGTCCAGGTCTGGCAGGAGATCCCTCAGGAGACCATCCGCCACCTCATCAAGAGCATGCCCAGGCGTTGTAGGGAGGTCATACAGGCACGTGGAGGCCACACACACTACTGAGCCTCATTTTGACTTGTTTTAAGGACATTACATCAAAGTTGGATCAGCCTGTAGTGTGGTTTTCCACTTTAATTTTGAGTGTGACTCCAAATCCAGACCTCCATGGGTTGATAAATTTGATTTCCATTGATAATCTTTGTGTGATTTTGTTGTCAGCACATTCAACTATGTAAAGAAAAAAGTATTTAATAAGAATATTTCATTCATTCAGATCTAGGATGTGTTATTTTAGTGTTCCCTTTATTTTTTTGAGCAGTGTATATGTAGACAGAAAAGCTGTAAAAAGCAAAAATGATTTGTGTCCTCTGAAGGGGGGGGGTTAATAAAAAAGTAAGAAGCAGATTGATTTCTTTTAGCTCTCTTGAATCCATTGTACAGGATGCGAACAGGTGACTGCCGTGTTGACGTCAAGCTGAGGTCTTCCTCAGTGACCTGACCGTTGCACACAGCTCTTATTTCTAGCCTAGTGGTTCATTGAGACACAACAACGGTAGAAAATAATAATGATCATTTTTGTCGTTGTTGTAGAGCACCCCTCCTTTCCTTTGTTAGTTGAAGCGTGACGGCCTATCTGAACTCGTTCCAGCAGCAGCAGGGCAGTGTTCCTGAAAAGTACTGCTCGCTGGGTAACTCACTGAAATGAGTTTATTCTCAGCCTGATGTCTCTGGCTGTTTCATACTCTCTCTTTCTCACTCTATAATTTCCTCTCTCTGTTCCCATCTTTCACACTTCTTCTCCTATTTAATACCATTCTCTCTTTCCCACACTCTCTCTCCCCCTCCCTCTCTCTCTTTCTGTCTCCTCTCTCTCTCTCTCTCTCTCTCTCTCTCTCCTCTCTCTCTGTCTCTCTCTCTCCTCTCTCTCTGTCTCTCTCTCCCCCCCTCTCTCTCTCTTTCTGTCTCCTCTCTCTCTCTCCTCTCTCTCTGTCTCTCTCTCTCTCCTCTCTCTCTGTCTCTCTCTCTCTCTCCTCTCTCTCTGTCTCTCTCTCTCTCTCTCCTCTCTCTGTCTCTCTCTCTCTTTCTGTCTCTCTTTCTTTCTCTTCTCTCTCTCTCCATGTGACAGCTGACAGAGTGGTGGGTGTATACAGAGAGTACAGTTGAAAGAGTGTAACAGTTTGACTCTTGCTGGTGTTTAATCAGCACTTTAGCGCGGCACTGGCTCTGTGAATGAGCTCTGCTGTGTTTGCAACGCCACTAACAATTACTGCACAAAGGAGCCGGGGCCACGGCGAGCGCTAACCTCCACAGTCATAATGGCTGTGTGTGTCTATGTGCTTTCGTGTGTGTGTGTGTGTGTGTGTGTCTGTGTGCGTCTGTATGCTTTTATGTGTTTGTGTTTTTTGTTTGTGTGTGTGTTTTTGTGTTGGTGTGTGTGTGCGCGCGTGTGACTGTGTGTGTGTGCGCGCGTGTGACTGTGTGTGTGTGTGTGTGTACGCATGCCTTTGCATGCCTGTATATGTGTGTGTGTGTTGGCATGCATACCAGGCAACCCAGCAACACACTGATCCCACTATGTGAAGGAGCACGGCAACAGGGCAAGCCACCCACTCTCTAGACAGAAATAGTCTGGAGCTTCTAGATAGGCACTCAGCATTCATGTAGTTCACTATTTCAATGCATATTTTAAGCCTCTCGACATTCGAACTTCTATCTGGTGGCGACTCAGTGGTTATTTCCTGTTTTTTTTGGGATGTATGCAGAGTTCATCTCACCTGTGTGTGGGTTTGGTGCTGAGTGTTTTGGGCTGTCATTGGTCTGTGGAAATGTGATTGCTGTCTTTATCACTGACAACACTTTCTCAGAAGCAGTGTAGGATTAACAGTTTGCTAACAATTACACACACACACACACACACAGTCTTGTACAGCTAACCTTGTGGGGACATACAATTCAGTCCCATTCAAAATCCTATTTTCCCTAACCCTAAACCTAACCCTAATCCTAACCCGTACTCTTACCCTAACCTTAACCCTAACCCTAACCCAAAAACCTAAACTTTATCCTAAACCTAACCCTAGCTCCTAACCCTAACCCTACAACTAACCCTAGCTCCTAACCTTAATATTTAACTTAATTCTAACCCTAACACTAATTCTAACACCCTAAACCCCCTAGAAATAGCATTTGACCTTGTGGGGACTAACAAAATGTCCCCAGCTGGTCAACTTTTTGTTCGTTTACTATTCTTGTAGGGACTTCTGGTCCCCACAAGAATAGCTAAACACGTCCACACACACACACACACACAAAGCTATTGTATTCAGTATCATATTTGTATTGTGATCTCTCAGCCTACTGTGTGGTGTATCAGGGGCCCTGTCCACATCAGATCCAACTCGTCTCCTGTAGCACGTAATGTATCACGGCAATGGTTTCATTCATGCGCATAATTATTTCAGAGAATATAATAACCCTCCTATTTTCCTCTTGGTACATCTAAATGAAAAATAGGAGTCATTAAGCGCCGCCGAAGACGGTGGGAACGATAGAGAATTGGCTTGTTATGAGGACCAGACATGCATATCATTGTGTTCTCAGCGAGTTGAATCCCTTTCTATAGATAAACAAATGGTTGAAATGTAAACAGTAGTTTTATTTGTTATTTCCCTGACTCCTCTCCTATGTGTGTGTGTGTGTGTGTGTGTGTGTGTGTGTGTGTGTGTGTGTGTGTGTGTGTGTGTGTGTGTGTGTGTGTGTGTGTGTGTGTGTGTGTGCTCGTGCATGTATGTGGTCATATGTGCATCAATCAATCTAAGGCGGGCCCAGCTGGGCTCCATGACTTTGTAAGGAGTTTGTCTCCATCAGTGGTGAAGGTGACCTGAGGGACAGACAGACGGCCTGCTGTGGGAGGCATTACAGCTGAGTCTTGGACCAGACAGGTTTATGTGGCTGAAACAGCAGAGCTGGCACTATGCATACAGCAAGACCCTCATACATATGTATGTGTGTGTATACATGTGTGTATGCGCACATACAGTACGTGTGTGTGTGTGTGTCCAGAAATAGGCCTATCATTCTAACAGGATCATGGAAACAGCTTCTGTGCTGGGGCTTGGAGGAGATGGGAGGAGCTGAGTAAGTGTCTAGCTCTGCTACTCTGCTAGTGTCTGTGGTGCTGTCAATGGAGATTGTTGGGAGGATAGAGCCAGGTGAAGGGGTCTAGGCTGTTCCATGCTGAGCTAACTGGGCCTCTCACCACCACTACAAGCCTCAATCTGATTGGACCTGACTGGTTTAGAGCCAATTAGGGTGTAGATGTAGAACAACATAGAAAGAACACCTGCTTGAGATAATCTGAGCAGACGACTTCGACGCCAAAGAAATGAGGATGAATATTCCTTCCAGTCAGTGGTCATGTTGACATGCCACTCACGTAGGTCCTATAACGTCTGTTGGACAGTTGAAAGATTGCCTATCATTTTGCAGTTGAGAGATTTTATGGCATATATTACATTATCATATATTACGTTATATTACGCAGACCACCCACTATGAAGGAGGATATATACGGAGACCCTGGTTATACGGTCTTATCACGAGGGATTCCAACTACCTGGACCCATAGGGCTGTACTACGTAGAGATGACTGGTATCTACCGTCCTATTACCTGGACCCATAGGGCTGTACTACGTAGAGATGACTGGTATCTACCGTCCTATTACCTGGACCCATAGGGCTGTACTACGTAGAGATGACTGGTATCTACCTCCCTATTACCTGGACCCATAGGGCTGTACTACATAGAGATGACTGGTATCTACCTCCCTATTACCTGGACCCATAGGGCTGTACTACATATAGATGACTGGTATCTACCTCTCTATTACCTGGACCCATAGGGCTGTACTACATAGAGATGACTGGTATCTACCTCTCTATTACCTGGACCCATAGGGCTGTACTACATATAGATGACTGGTATCTACCTCCCTATTACCTGGACCCATAGGGCTGTACTACGTAGAGATGACTGGTATCTACCTCCCTATTACCTGGACCCATAGGGCTGTACTACATAGAGATGACTGGTATCTACCGTCCTATTACCTGGACCCATAGGGCTGTACTACGTAGAGATGACTGGTATCTACCTCCCTATTACCTGGACCCATAGGGCTGTACTACATAGAGATGACTGGTATCTACCGTCCTATTACCTGGACCCATAGGGCTGTACTACGTAGAGATGACTGGTATCTACCTCCCTATTACCTGGACCCATAGGGCTGTACTACATAGAGATGACTGGTATCTACCTCCCTATTACCTGGACCCATAGGGCTGTACTACGTATAGATGACTGGTATCTACCTCCCTATTACCTGGACCCATAGGGCTGTACTACATACAGTGGGGAGAACAAGTATTTGATACACTGCCGATTTTGCAGGTTTTCCTACTTACAAAGCATGTAGAGGTCTGTAATTTTTATCATAGGTACACTTCAACTATGAGAGACGGAATCTAAAACAAAAATCCAGAAAATCACATTGTATGATTTTTAAGTAATTAATTTGCATTTTATTGCATGACATAAGTATTTGATACATCAGAAAAGCAGAACTTAATATTTGGTACAGAAACCTTTGTTTGCAATTACAGAGATCATACGTTTCCTGTAGTTCTTGACTAGGTTTGCACACACTGCAGCATGGATTTTGGCCCACTCCTCCCTACAGATCTTCTCCAGATCCTTCAGGTTTCGGGGCTGTCGCTGGGCAATACGGACTTTCAGCTCCCTCCAAAGATTTTCTATTGGGTTCAGGTCTGGAGACTGGCTAGGCCACTCCAGGACCTTGAGATGCTTCTTACGGAGCCACTCCTTAGTTGCCATGGCTGTGTGCTTCGTGTCGTTGTCATGCTGGAAGACCCAGCCACGACCCATCTTCAATGCTCTTACTGAGGGAAGGAGGTTGTTGGCCAAGATCTCGCGATACATGGCCCCATCCATCCTCCCCTCAATACGGTGCAGTCGTCCTGTCCCCTTTGCAGAAAAGCATCCCCAAAGAATGATGTTTCCACCTCCATGCTTCACGGTTGGGATGGTGTTCTTGGGGTTGTACTCATACTTCTTCTTCCTCCAAACACGGCGAGTGGAGTTAGACCAAAAAGCTCTATTTTTGTCTCATCAGACCACATGACCTTCTCCCATTCCTCCTCTGGATCATCCAGATGGTCATTGGCAAACTTCAGACGGGCCTGGACATGCGCTGGCTTGAGCAGGGGGACCTTGCGTGCGCTGCAGGATTTTAATCCACGACGGCGTAGTGTGTTACTAATGGTTTTCTTTGAGACTGTGGTCCCAGCTCTCTTCAGGTCATTGACCAGGTCCTGCCGTGTAGTTCTGGGCTGATCCCTCACCTTCCTCATGATCATTGATGCCCCACGAGGTGAAATCTTGCATGGAGCCCCAGACCGAGGGTGATTGACCGTCATCTTGAACTTCTTCCATTTTCTAATAATTGCGCCAACAGTTGTTTCCTTCTCACCAAGCTGCTTGCCTATTGTCCTGTAGCCCATCCCAGCCTTGTGCAGGTCTACAATTTTATCCCTGATGTCCTTACACAGCTCTCTGGTCTTGGCCATTGTGGAGAGGTTGGAGTCTGTTTGATTGAGTGTGTGGACAGGTGTCTTTTATACAGGTAACGAGTTCAAACAGGTGCAGTTAATACAGGTAATGAGTGGAGAACAGGAGGGCTTCTTAAAGAAAAACTAACAGGTCTGTGAGAGCCGGAATTCTTACTGGTTGGTAGGTGATCAAATACTTATGTCATGCAATAAAATGCAAATTAATTATTTAAAAATCATACAATGTGATTTTCTGGATTTTTGTTTTAGATTCCGTCTCTCACAGTTGAAGTGTACCTATGATAAAAATGACAGACCTCTACATGCTTTGTAAGTAGGAAAACCTGCAAAATCGGCAGTGTATCAAATACTTGTTCTCCCCACTGTATAGATGACTGGTATCTACCGTCCTATTACCTGGACCCATAGGGCTGTACTACATATAGATGACTGGTATCTACCTCCCTATTACCTGGACCCATAGGGCTGTACTACATAGAGATGACTGGTATCTACCGTCCTATTACCTGGACCCATAGGGCTGTACTACGTAGAGATGACTGGTATCTACCGTCCTATTACCTGGACCCATAGGGCTGTACTACGTAGAGATGACTGGTATCTACCTCCCTATTACCTGGACCCATAGGGCTGTACTACATAGAGATGACTGGTATCTACCTCCCTATTACCTGGACCCATAGGGCTGTACTACATAGAGATGACTGGTATCTACCTCCCTATTACCTGGACCCATAGGGCTGTACTACATAGAGATGACTGGTATCTACCGTCCTATTACCTGGACCCATAGGGCTGTACTACATAGAGATGACTGGTATCTACCTCCCTATTACCTGGACCCATAGGGCTGTACTACATAGAGATGACTGGTATCTACCTCCCTATTACCTGGACCCATAGGGCTGTACTACATATAGATGACTGGTATCTACCTCCCTATTACCTGGACCCATAGGGCTGTACTACATATAGATGACTGGTATCTACCGTCCTATTACCTGGACCCATAGGGCTGTACTACATAGAGATGACTGGTATCTACCTCCCTATTACCTGGACCCATAGGGCTGTACTACATAGAGATGACTGGTATCTACCGTCCTATTACCTGGACCCATAGGGCTGTACTACATAGAGATGACTGGTATCTACCTCCCTATTACCTGGACCCATAGGGCTGTACTACGTAGAGATGACTGGTATCTACCTCCCTATTACCTGGACCCATAGGGCTGTACTACATAGAGATGACTGGTATCTACCTCCCTATTACCTGGACCCATAGGGCTGTACTACGTAGAGATGACTGGTATCTACCTCCCTATTACCTGGACCCATAGGGCTGTACTACATAGAGATGACTGGTATCTACCTCTCTATTACCTGGACCCATAGCATCCCTTCTCTTTGTTTTTGGTGTAGGTGTGGATGTCAAAGTCAGGGGCAGTCTCAGGAGAAAGTTGTTACTGACCATGATTGCTGTTGGCTTTCTAGATTACCTCTGATAACAGTTAGTCTGTCACTCTCCCGTAGAGGGCAGTCTTGAGCTGCAAACAGTTCCAGACAGACAGCCCTGCAGTAAACACACACACACACACGCAAACACACATACAAACACATAAACACACACACACAAACACACACGCGAGGGAGAAGAGCGAGGGAGAAGAGGCAGCAGAGGCGTCTGTCTGTATGTGTGTCTGTGGCCAGAGGTGTGATGAGAAATGAGGAGTTTGTGTGCTGGGTCCCAAGCAGACTGATAGCACTCCATGAATCTTTCATATTGTTGATTGAACTGCTCACAGATAGCAGCTACTCCCTCTGACTGTCAGTCACTCTGGCATAGTGAGGCTGGATGAATGAGGCACTTGCTCATTGGAGAAATGGAACAACTGACTATAGGGAGGAGCTTTCGAAACCTGAAGCGCATTGATTGGTCCATATTATAGGCTCCTCCCCCACAGGCCCCGCCCCTAAGAGTCATTCCGCATCCTGATTGGTCAACATCATATGAGAGGCTCTTTATGGTAATGTTACAGGTTGAAACGCTCCAATCTCTACCTAGTTTGATTGATCGCCATAGAAGTGGGACGTATAGTGACAATTGTCACTTCTGTCATCTGTCAATTTTGACAGATGGCTCTACATGGTTGTGTAAGACAGTTTTAGTGGACCCTGTCATGATGGACAGCGCGGACAGGAAAGCTGAACTTCTCTGCTGTGATAGTAAAGAGGGTAATGGAAAGGAGTTATGGAGTCAGGAGTCTTCGTGTATTTTCCCCTGAAAAGGTTCAACTCTGCAGTTTGGAGCTTTCTTGACCTTTACTTTGCAGAGTTGGCTCTGTATAAAAATGTGTTTACTTCAATTGGTCACTTTATTCATTGTGATGAATAGACTGCTACGAGACTGCTACGCATTTATGGAAGGGAAGACTATACATTATGCTGAATTGTATTTCTAATGTCAACCTGATTTAATAAAAAGGGACCAGAGAAAGAGAGAGAGCTAGAGAGAGAGAGAGAGAGAGCAAGAGAATGAGATCGCTTGAGAGAGACAATCACTTGAATTAAAAGTGCTGTTCTTGGAATATCTTAATGGGAATATGAATGCAGACACTAAAGACCTTAACCACCCTGCAGTATAAATGGTAGCCATCTGATTGTCCCTCTCTCTAGTTGGAACGTAGCGGCACTGTCCCTCAGGATCCCATGGTCCTATCCCTCCCATCCAAACATAATTACATTTAATTGAAGTTATATGTCAATTGAATAGTGGATAATCCACTGTAGCTGGTTCCTGCTAGTGAGAGCAGAGCAGCATGACATTCCATCTCACAATCAATCAGCAGTCAATGTAGCGTCTCGTTCTCTCTGTTAGTCCATGAATCCAGATGGAGATGTTATATTATTATGATCATCACCAACATGGCTGATCTAGGATCTGTCCATATAATCTTCTTCATTATGATCTAAATGAAAAAACTGATCCTAGATCAGCAGTCCTACTGTGAATACAGGCACTGGACACAATACTGCCTATAGCACAGACTTTACTGTGCTATAGGCAGTATAGTGTCCAGTGCCGGTATTCACAGTAGGACTGCTGATCTAGGATCAGTTTTTACATTTCTGTGTTGGCTGCCATTTGAGATGTTCTCCCTTTGCCCCCAAACACCAATGTTCTCTTAATTTCCTCACTTGATGTCATTCTGTGTTAGAAAATGTGAAGTAACAGTTACGTGCAATGCTGTGTTGAGTAATTCTGTGCTGAGTAATGCTATGTTGACTAATGCTGTGTTGAGTAATGCTGTGTTGAGTAATGCTGTGTTGAGTAATTCTGTGTTGAGTAATTCTGTGTTGACTGATGCTGTGTTGAGTAATGCTATGTTGACTGATGCTGTGTTGAGTAATGCTGTGAATGAATTCTGCTGTGGCTGGTTTGTGTGTCGATGCTCATGTCAGCTCCCTTGGGTAAGTTGGTGTGTGTAGGGTTAAACTGAGTGGGACTGATCTTCTGTGGCTGGGGAGAGAGAATGGTAGGGGGAGAGAGAATGGTAGGGGGAGAAGGGGGAGGTAGAGAGCGCAGGTTGTTGCGTCTGTCCACTGGAGCTGAAAATAGGGCTGGGGCTGCAGGCTCTCTCTCTCTGCACGCTGTCGGGGATCACAGCAGCACACTGGACTCTGAGCATGCCTGGTATAGGCCGCACAGACACAGAGCAACAGGGAATATCTCTATCTCTCTTTCCTTCTCTCTATCGCCCTATTTCTGAGCTATAATTCGTGCTACAGAACCATCTCCTCCAGTCTATATCATTGTGGCAGCCTCTCATAGACTTCTGTTATAGCTTCATTCATTGTCTAGTGTGAAATGGCTACTATAGCTTCACATCTATTCTATTCAATAAATAAGATATAATCTATTCCATTCCTAATCAACTCTGTCTCGCTCTCCTTTTTCTGTCTGAGGGCTTGTTTGTGTAATGTTGTTTGTGGGCCACCGGGGTCAAGGCGTCTGTCTGCCATTCTCGTTAAGGCTTATTAAGGCTTACTTACCAACGCGTTGTTTCTGAGTCCGCTGTACTTGAGACAGACGACTATGTTGGAGAGGAAACGACCTCACAGTGATATGGGAGCCGCACGCGTCAATTAAGCAGAACGAGCTGAGAGCGCCGCAACACATCAATATTTATGTCATCTGCATATAGATGAGATTGGCTTTCAGGGAGGCATTTACTGTCTGATAAACCTTCCTTCCTTCCCGCTCTCTCCCTCCATCTTTCCCTCAGCGATCATCAACCCCCTATCAGGAGCCCTGGTGTTATGAGAGGAGGAGGAGGAGGAGGGGAGGAGAGTGATATGAGAAAGAGCCTTTAGGGCCAGAGGTATTTATACCTGAGCGGCTGAAGTAAAATGAGTTTTGACTTATGGCGCTCTATCTAACATGCCTTGGTGTTTGTGCCTGTGGCTGGTTAATATGAACATCAGCTTAACTAGAAGATTCACAGGCGCATGTATTTGAAAAGTTTGTGCTTTCATAACCCCTGATTTTGAATGCCTGCATTTCAAACATTGTTTGTGGGAAAGCTTCATCTAAAGCAGCGTTGAAAGACAGACTATTGATCCCCCATAGAACTACCACAGCATGTACATGACATGTATGTGAATATGATCACGTAGCCTGTGTACGAGGGGGTTGGAGGGTAACCCCTGCTAGCTCGGGTCTGGCTGCTTTGACATTGATGCTGATGGAGTGTAGGGTCAGAGGTCGCGGCTGTCAGGCGCTCTAGGCAGGAGACTCAGTCGCATGCCATGCCGCCTATCTCCCCCAGCGCTCAGGGCAACTGAGCCACACTCATCCCCAGTATGGGGCCACACTGGAAATGTGCACATATCTCCATCTGAAGTCTGGAAGGGAAAACTTCATCTCAAAGTGCTCTGCAGAAGTGGGCCCAGTGTTCTGAGCTGTCTGGGAGAGTTTGGCTCGGCTCTGGCCCACAGCTACTACTGATGTTAAACAGTGATGGGACGTGACAAATACAAACATTCACCATCTCTAGTTGTGTAGGCTTACTCATATGTGCTCCCAAATTGTGCACACTGAGGCTACACACAGATACTGAAACACATAGACCTTCAGTTTGTGTTCTCTAAGTAGGCCAGAGTTGTCTGGCTCAATAGGCAGAGAGGGAATAAGAAGGTCTAGGATCAGTAGATCAGCCTCACTCACTCACTCACTCACTCACTCACTCACTCACTCACTCACTCACTCACTCACTCACTCACTCACTTTGTAGGGGTGTGTGGCGTTCTATGTACAGTGGACGAGGAAGGGGGCTTGGTTCTAACTTTCTAGGTCTGTTAAAATGAAGGAAAGTTTGTGCTTTTAGTTATGTAACTATTGGGCCAATAAAGGTCTCTCTCTCTCTCTCGCTCTCTTTGTTTTAATCGAGGACAGACCGGTCGGGCCATGTTAGGTGTGTTTATCCTCCGACACACTCTCCTAGGTGTTTAAGCCCTTGCCTAGGCCCTTTGGGAGTCGTAGAGAGTAAATGGCCAGTATCGATCACCGTGGAAGAAAACACCAATGTTTCTCTTCATGTCAACCGCATCACTGAAATCCCCCAATGGGGTCCATTTCCCTCCACAAAGTGGGATGCGAGACGACGGAGACCGTTACTGCCAACTTTGTGGAGTGGAAACTTGGTAGCAATCTGTTTTGCTGTTGTCTTTTCTCTCCCCTGCCTTCCCCTCTTTTTGTTCTTCTCCTCCACAGAGAGTGTTTCTGTCATCAGTAATTACCTTCAGACAAACGGAGGGTCCTGACGGCTGCTGCATTTCTAATTAACCTCTCAGTTCACACTCGGCCAAAATCAATGTGGCGCTTTGTTGAATCATTAATGGACAACAACAGTCCGCGAAGCCCTGCCACGGCGCCACAGCGACGCCGCGAAGCCGCGCCACAGCGACGGCCTGTTTGATTGACACTCCGGGGACTGATCTTTGTGTTTGCTATAGTTTTCTTCTCCCTCTGTGGTCTGCGTTCCACGTTCCAGCTGTGGATTTGAATGGAAAGAATACGTAAATAATGAAAATGCCTTAATTTCTATGCAGATTTGTTTGCTAATGTTATGTAGATTGCATGATGTGTCTTCATAAGATAAAGCGGCTGGTAAAAGGCATTTTTTGCATATGACCTTTTAATTTGCATTCCAGACTCACAAAAGCACATGATGAATGAATATTTCACATCCAAACGTTCATGGTAGGCCAGGACATCCCCTTGAGTTGGGTAATCCCTTAACAACCACAGTGAGCTTTAGTCCAGAGTCTTGTTGGAATCTGACCTGACAGACAGGGATCCCTGGTGGAGTTTTATTACCTTAGATGAGCTACGGTATAACAGCACGGTGAATGAGCTTTACACTAGGTTGCATTCCAACCCTTCCTCTGTGTGTGTGTGTGTGTGTGTGTGTGTGTGTGTGTGTGTGTGTGTGTGTGTGTGTGTGTGTGTGTGTGTGTGTGTGTGTGTGTGTGTGTGTGTGTGTGTGTGTGTGTGTGTGTGTGTGTGTGTGTGTGTGTGTGTGCTCCCAAGCACATCATACTTTCCTTTACAATCTCAGGGTTTATGCATGAAAGGCGTCCCAACGGGGATGGTATCATTGAAACATGATCGTGGCTCTCCAACACTCCCAGTTAAAGTAGAGGCCTGCGTTGGGAACATAGTCGGCTGCCAGATGCGATTGGGTGGGAGTGCCTTCGAAGTGGGTTGTGATTGGTTCTGGCGCTCTTGTTGTGACAATGCAGGTTGTCAGAGAGGCAGTTGGTCACGCTAGAGAACCTCTGAGTCACTCCTGGTTCACTAATTCTCTGCAGCTCCGACATGCTCCTTGGCCTCGTGTGCGTGCGTGCGTGCGTAATGGTCCTTCCTATGTCTTCCTCTGTCTGCGATTCAATTTAATACAAATATTTAAATTGACATTTCCCTTCTGATTCTCCCAGACAGTGTCACAGTTCATTACAACATAATTGAATGAGAATATTCTATAAGTCGCCTCATACAGCACAGTAATAATGTACTCACTGACACTGCATCCAGTCCCTGACTGAAGACACATTGACAGAGACCATTGCTTCAGCTCCCGAGTACATTACATTTGCTCTCATGAAGGTACTGTACATGCCTCGTACACTGTCGCTGACATCCTTTCATAATTATCACCATCTCCGCCACTGAAAATAAATATTCCAGAGGGGACGGTGAGATGTGCGGTGCGCGATTCGACGGCAGCGTTTTTTAATCTCTCGCCCATCAGCCTCCATTACAGGCAGGCTCACATGCCAAGCTTCGCCCGGGCCTCGTGTTGGGTTAGTGCAATTACCTTGGCCCAGCGAGCCCTGTAATAAGACCACTCGCTGTAATAAGACCACTCGCTGTATCAGTGACAGGCATCAGGAGCGGCCCAGCAGCAGCCATTAGCTGGTCCCCAGCCTCCAGGTGAAGTCAGCCATTAATATCAATGAGGCCTGGCTTCCTGCATCCTGCTGCACAAGCGCACCACACTGAGCCCATTCATCACCCTGGTGACACCTTCACTCCATAGTCCAGCATGGAGCCCTAGGGCGACCCGTGAGGAACCAGGCTCAGGCTGCATCATTAGAGCCACAATGGCAGCCCAGGTCAGAGTTGGCTTAGCACACACTCCTGTTTGGTTGTTTGTCTTCTCGTATGGAATATGTGCACGTGTGTTTATAATGTTGTAAATGCATTGGATTCTAATGTAGTTGTCTCCTATAATTTTAACAAGGTGCTTGCCTCAGTGTTGCATGTGTGTGGAGGGTAGTTGGATGCACAAGCATGTGTGTGTCTGTGTGTACATTTTAGCCTGCGTTTTTATTGAAGTGTTTGTTTGTTGCGTGTGTGTGTGCCTGTTAGCAGTGCAGGAACCCAAGCGGGAGGGCAGGCAAGGCTCGTAAATCCTGTGGTAATCAGTGGTGGGGATGAGCTGTGTAGTCTTGTGTGTAGCTGTAACAGTGTTCATCAGAGGGGGGTCTGGGCTGTGCTGCTCCACTCTGAGCCTGTATAGATTTTAGCAGCTCGATATCCCTAAATGGCTCCATCACGGGACGTCTGTGATTACTGAGCCCAGAACCAACCTCTTAATGAAAGGTCAATTAAGAAGTAAACTATTGATCCATCCCCTCCTCTCCTTCCTCCTCCCCCTCTTCATCTTCTCTCAGGCAGAGAAATTGATCAAGTCTGAGCTCTTCCCTGGCTATGCCATCACCCTCCCTCCCTCCCTTCTATTTTGCGCAGACTGTCAGTTAGTCAAGTTTTTCATCTCTGTTTACAGAGAGGAGCGGGGGCTAAAGCACAGCCGGGCCTATGGTAAACCATGTCAGAACTAAAGCCAGACCCATGCTGTGTTGACAACACTAACACTCCACCGGGTGGTCCAACCACTGCTGCTCAGCCTCAGCACATGTTGAGTAGTGCAACACTTTTCCAACTTCTGACCACATGTAGCGTCTCAAAGCAGGATTGCCGATTTCGGATCAGTTTGGCCTTTTAGCTCACAATAAATTACATGGAGAAGGGGGGATCTGATTCTGATCCCAGATCAGCACTCCTACTCTGAAACGCTTGATACAGCACATAAAGCCCCAGATCTGGAAAAACACAGTGGTCGCCAGGCTAAGAGACAGAGTATTTCATGGTTAGGTCACATGGCTTTATGGATTCCCATGCAGACCAGACTTGACTGCAGACCATTTAGTGACATCACGGCTGTTCAGATGACCTCCAGTGGCATTCCACCCACACCACAGTACCACGACAGTCATTAGACCTGGGGGTTGTGGTTAGCTCAGCATCTGTGACACGCCAAACAATACGACCATTTCTGGATGAAAAGGTTTCAAGTTTTTGAGTTTCAACAGTCCATGCCTTGGCAATTATTTGGGTGTTGAAGCCTGTGAGAATGGCTCACAACTGTAGCTCTCTCTCTCTCTCTCTCTCTCTCTCTCTCTCTCTCTCTCTCTCTCTCTCTCTCTCTCTCTCTCTCTCTCTCTCCTCTCTCTCTCTGTGTATAAGACGGGCTACACCTTCATTGTGGGATGGAAGCTATTTTGTTATCAGGGAAACTGGGTGATTGCCACAGAGTTATTGTCTGGTCTCAGTATAAACATCTAAATATGCCTGTCCTGAAGCATATAGCCAATACCACATTTCTACATTTGTCTGTGTATTCTGATGATGTGTATACCAGAAATAAAGATGGGTTTTTTGTGTCAAACATAAAAGTAAAAGAGGCTTTTCATCATAACATTCGGCTAACCAGTGAAGTTATTCTGTTGAGTAAGCCACTGGGGAGGGGATACCGAGTCAGTTGCACAACTGACTGCATTTAACCCAACCCTTCTGAACCAGAGAGGTGCGGAGGGCTGCCTTAATCACCGTCCACAGCGCAGTTGTTGTTGGGGGCCTTGCTCAAGGGCAGAACAGCAGATTTTCCCACCTTGCCGGCTCAGGGATTTGAACCAGCAACCTTTTTAGTTACCGGCCCAATGCTGTTAACCGCTAGCCTACCTGCCACAACCTATTCATAGTGTGAATTGGCTGCTCCCATCCCAACAAGTGGTAAAACTGTTTCATACTCTCTTGTGTCTCCCCCTTCCACTCTACTGACATGTATGTGGAATTGATAGATGCACACACAAACACACACACACGGCGCTACATGTTCATGTTTTTAAACGTATGTAAATTGTAAAGTATTTTGTCTGTAATGTCTTTTTCGTTACGTGTCAGACACCAGTAAGACTAGCTGTCCCCAGTGGCGTCGACTAATAGGGGATCCTAATAAATCAAAATCTAGAACTACCCATGCAATACCTGCTTCCTCTCCCTTCCCTGTCCATCTGTCTCCCCCGTCTCCCCCGCCTCTCCCCTAGCATCAGATGAGATGAACGCCTGGTGCATGACATGCATTGTGTGAGGTGGCAGCTCTTTGATAGGCCCATCTGCTGTCTACCGATCTCCTTCAAGACAGGTAGCCCTGCTCTCGCATCTCACCAACGGTTTTACACACGCAGATCCTCACACAGCCCCTTTGATCTGTTGAAGCTCCCAATGAATACAGAAATACAGACAGATAGATTTGTGGATAATATATCGCTGCTCTTTTCTTAACCCTGTTCAGAATGGAGAGAGAGTCAGAGAGAGGCAGAGAGAGGCAGAGAGGGGTTGCAGTCATTACAGTGCTCAGTTGGACAACACACTGGCTGTCTTTTGAAGTTTAATTCCACTTGATGTATTATTTGGCGAACACACGTTTCTCAACTGAGGTCGGCCTGTGATTTATTTATTGACATTTTTGTTGTAGTTGATGCCAAAGTCACACCAAATAGCATGTCCTCCTGGGCAGAGAGCTTGGAGATGAGGGCTCACTACCAGTGGTAGTTTCACTCTCTGCTCGTCATGTCCATTTCACATGTATAGGGGCTTCCAAGACATCAACAGCTTTACCCATAAACACCCATCTTTATTCCTGCCACTCCAGTAGAGCCCAATCATATGTCTGGCGTGCTACTTTTGATACAGTGGTCAGGTAATAATGTTTCGCCAATTGCCGTGTCGCCGGTGTGCGCCGAGGCACAGTGGAAGGTAGCAGGCGTATGCAGACGAACAGCGCGGCCAATCCATTCCAACAGCCCAGCCGGCTTTATGACGGACACATTACATTTCCTGCTCCAGCAGCACTATCAGCACGGAGCCTGTCTTGTTCCACCACCTAAAGTGGGGCCTCCCTGCCAGGAGACAAATGCATCGGAGAGGCCAATTTCTATGGCAATTTCTGCTAGCGAAGTCGGTCAGCACGGTGTAACCAGCAGGTACGACAGAACAGTCACCTGTGGGAGTACAGTTAACAGACGAGACAGAGAGGAAGAGAGAGAAAGGGATAGATTGTGTGTTTGAGAGGGAATGTGAGAGAAACTGTGTGTATGTGCGCGTGTGTATGTGTGTGTGTGTACGTCCGTGCCTCTTTGTGTGTCTGCATGTGAGTAAGAGATAAAACATGTGTAACAGAGAGAAAGAGAGGTGGAGAAATGGGTAGAGAGGTGGAGAAATGGGTAGAGAGGTGGAGAAATGGGTAGAGAGGTGGAGAAATGGGTAGAGAGGTGGAGAAATGGGTAGAGAGGTGGAGAAATGGGTAGAGAGGTGGAGAAATGGGTAGAGAGGTGGAGAAATGGGTAGAGAGGTGGAGAAATGGGTAGAGAGGTGGAGAAATGGGTAGAGAGGTGGAGAAATGGGTAGAGAGGTGGAGAAACGGGTAGAGAGGTGGAGAAACGGGTAGAGAGGTGGAGAAACGGGTAGAGAGGTGGAGAAACGGGTAGAGAGGTGGAGAAACGGGTAGAGAGGTGGAGAAACAGGTAGAGGTGGAGAAACAGGTAGAGAGAAAGAGAGAGGGAGAAACGGGTAGAGAGGTGGAGAAACAGGTAGAGGTGGAGAAACAGGTAGAGAGAAAGAGAGAGGGAGAAACGGGTAGAGAGGTGGAGAAATAGGTAGGGAGGTGGAGAAACAGGTAGAGAGAAATAGAGATGGAGAAATGGGTAGAGAGATGGAGAAACAGGTAGAGAGATGGAGAAACAGGTAGAGAGGTGGAGAAACAGGTAGAGAGAGAGGGAGAAACGGGTAGAGAGGTGGAGAAACAGGTAGAGAGGTGGAGAAAGAGAGGTGGAGAAACAGGTAGAGGTGGAGAAAGAGAGAGGGAGAAACAGGTAGAGAGGTGGAGAAACAGGTAGAGAGGTGGAGAAACAGGTAGAGAGGTGGAGAAACAGGTAGATGTAAAGGTGTTGTACAAATCTGACGAATCACACCAGCAGTACTACCACTGAATGTAGCCTAATGGTATCAACCAGTGGCAATATATTTAAGTCTAAAAGTCAAGGGTTCTGAATACTTTCTGAATGGACTGTATATATATTGGTAGTTTATATATAATTATGTGTGTGTGGATGTACAGTGGGGAGAAAAAGTATTTGATACACTGCCGATTTTGCAGGTTTTCCTACTTACAAATCATGTAGAGGTCTGTAATTTTTATCATATCATTTTTAGCACTTCAACTGTGAGAGACGGAATCTAAAACAAAAATCCAGAAAATCACATTGTATGATTTTTAAGTAATTAATTTGCATTTTATTGCATGACATAAGTATTTGATACATCAGAAAAACAGAACTTAATATTTGGTACAGAAACCTTTGTTTGCAATTACAGAGATCATACGTTTCCTGTAGTTCTTGACCAGGTTTGCACACACTGCAGCAGGGATTTTGGCCCACTCCTCCATACAGACCTTCTCCAGATCCTTCAGGTTTCGGGGCTGTCGCTGGGCAATGTGGACTTTCAGCTCCCTCCAAAGATTTTCTATTGGGTTCAGATCTGGAGACTGGCTAGGCCACTCCAGGACCTTGAGATGCTTCTTACTCACTCCTTAGTTGCCCTGGCTGTGTGTTTCGGGTCGTTGTCATGCTGGAAGACCCAGCCACGACCCATCTTCAATGCTCTTACTGAGGGAAGGAGGTTGGGGTTGCAGAAAAGCATCCCCAAAGAATGATGTTTCCACCTCCATGCTTCACGGTTGGGATGGTGTTCTTGGGGTTGTACTCATCCTTCTTCTTCCTCCAAACACGGCGAGTGGAGTTTAGACCAAAAAGCTCTATTTTTGTCTCATCAGACCACATCACCTTCTCCCATTCCTCCTCTGGATCATCCAGATGGTCATTGGCAAACTTCAGACGGGCTTGGACATGCGCTGGCTTGAGCAGGGGGTCCTTGCATGCACTGCAGGATTTTAATCCATGACGGTGTAGTGTGTTACTAATGGTTTTCTTTGAGACTGTGGTCCCAGCTCTCTTCAGGTCATTGACCAGGTCCTGCCGTGTAGTTCTGGGCTGATCCCTCACCTTCCTCATGATCATTGATGCCCCACGAGGTGAGATCTTGCATGGAGCCCCAGACCGAGGGTGATTGACCGTCATCTTGAACTTCTTCCATTTTCTAATAATTGCGCCAACAATTGTTGCCTTCTCACCAAGCTGCTTGCCTATTGTCCTGTAGCCCATCCCAGCCTTGTGCAGGTCTACAATTTTATGTCATATATACTTATGTCATGCAATAAAATGCAAATTATTTACTTAAAAATCATACAATGTGATTTTCTGGATTTTTGTTTTAGATGTGAATAGTTACGCTAGTTTTTGTATTGTCTAGGGGTTTTGTATTGTCTAGGGTTTTGTATGTTTATGGTGGCCTGATATGGTTCCCAATCAGAGGCAGCTGTTTGTCGTTGTCTCTGATTGGGGATCATATTTAGGTAGCCATTTCCCTTTGGTGTTTGTGGGTTCTTATTCTATGTTTAGTTGCCTGTCTGCACTATTTCATATAGCTTCACGTTTCGTTCGTTTTGTTGTTTTGTTTGTTTGTTCAGTGTTCTTTCTTTAATGAAGAAGAATGTACGCATACCACGCTGCACCTTGGTCCGATTCATACGACGAACGTGACAGAAGAACCCACCATAAATGGACCAAGCAGCGTGTTCAGGAGTAATGGACCTGGGAGGAGATTTTGGATGGAGCAGGACCCTGGACGCAGGCTCGGGAGTATCGCCATCCGAAGGAGGAAATAGAGGCAGCAAAAGCGGAATGGCGATATTACGAGGAGTTATACCAACGAGGTAGGCCACAGGATCCCCAATAAAAAAAGAAATTTGGGGGGCACATGGAGCAGTCGGCGGAGCCGAGGAGCGAACCAGAGCCAGTCAGGGAGTCGGATGAGGAGTTCGACGCACGATTCCGGAGAGAGGTGCTAGCATTGAGAGCGCTGCAGAGCGGGCGTGCTGGGGAGCGTGTGACTGGTCAGACACCGTGTTACGCAGTGATGCGCACGGTGTCTCCAGTTCGCATTCATAGCCCGGTGCGCTCTATTCCAGCTCTTCGCACTTGCCGGGCTTAAGTGAGCATCCAGCCAGGACGCATTGTGCCAGCTCTACGCTACAGATCTCCAGTGCGCCTCCACAGTCCAGTACGTCCTGTGCCTCCTCTCCGCACTCGCCCTGAGGTGTGTGTCCCCAGCCCGGTACCACCAGTGCTGGCACCATGCATCAGACCTCCAGAGGGCCTCCACAGTCCAGTACGTGCTGTTCCTGCTCCTTGCACTCGCCCTGAGTTGCGTGTCCTCAGCCCGGTACCACCAGTGCCGGCACCACGCATCAGACCTCCAGTGCGCCTCCACAGTCCTGTGCCTCCTCTCCGCACTCGCCCTGAGATGCGTGTCATCAGCCCGGTACCACCAGTTCCGGCATCAGGCCTCCAGTGCGCTTCCACAGTCCAGTACAGCCTGTGCCTCTTCCCCACGCTCGCCAGAGGTAGCCTGACTGCCATTAGGTACCAAGATGAGATCCTCAGAGCCCTTGTGAGACCATATGCTGACACATGCACATTTGTGGCCTGCTGAAGGTCATTTTGCAGGGCTCTGGCAGTGCTCCTCCTTGCACAAAGGCGGAGGTAGCGGTCCTGCTGCTGGGTTGTTGCCCTCCTACGGCCTGCTCCACGTCTCCTGATGTACTGGCCTGTCTCCTGGTAGCGCCTCCATGCTCTGGACACTACGCTGACAGACACAGCAAACCTTCTTGCCACAGCTCGCATTGATGTGCCATCCTGGATGAGCTGCACTACCTGAGCCACTTGTGTGGGTTGTAGACTCCGTCTCATGCTACCACTAGAGTGAAAGCACCGCCAGCATTCAAAAGTGACCAAAACATCAGCCAGGAAGCATAGGAACTGAGAAGTGGTCTGTGGTCACCACCTGCAGAATCACTCCTTTATTGGGGGTGTCTTGCTAATTGCCTATAATTTCCACCTTTTGTCTATTCCATTTGCACAACAGCATGTGACATTTATTGTCAATCAGTGTTGATCCTAAGTAGACAGTTTGATTTCACAGAAGTGTGATTGACTTGGAGTTACATTGTGTTGTTTAAGTGTTCCCTTAATTTTTTTGAGCAGTGTATTTGTTCAGCACTTCTGAAATGTACAGCGCCAGAATTCAGAACATGGGCCGTTCTTACAGTATTCTCCCTGTACACCAAGTCAGAACCGTAGAAAAAGCAGACAATGAAAGCTCTTACAATTTCCGATGATGATATTTCTCTAAAACAAGCTATAGACTACATGTTCACCACCAAGTCAGAACAGTAGGCTAAATTATGAGGGGAAAAGGGATCAAATTATTAGGGAAAGGCACATGGGCTACTAACAGCTTACTACACAACATACATTTAGTTTTACTTTTATTCACACCTGACCAAAATATAAAGAAAACAGAGATATCTCAGGTCAGGGCGTGACAGAGCATCAGTACCGGAGGGATCCGGACACATATACGCTCGTCGTCCCCTTATGCCATAGTTTGTACATCTCAATTGTCAGTAGAAACCACATTTGTTTAAGCAAGTCAGCCATATCAGCCTTGTTTTTTTTAAAGGCGGTAAATGAGGCTAAATGAACTGTTTTGCTGCCAAACAAGGCTCCGCTGATAGCCAGGTGTAGCAGTGGTAAGGTGTTGGGACTCTGCTGTTGTGACAGCTTTATGTAGGCCCTAACAGTTTGTGGGCACCGTTTGTCACCGTTATAGTGCAATTAATATATTGTTTAGTGTTATGTTGTGTAGTTGCTTTGCTGGCATGCATCAAAACACATTTTGGGGGGTTTGCCCAACCAAGATTTACATGTTAAAATCGCCACTAAGTATCAACCCACATAAAGTGTTGATGTCATGTTGTTGACAGTGTGCTCTTTAGACAGCTAAATGAGTGTGCCTGGTGGAACTGCTGTGGTTTCAGACGACCGCAGCCCTCTAATTACAGGCTAATTATATAAACAGCTGTCTGCTAACACCCCTCTCTTTATTACACAAAGAAACACACACACACACACACACACAGACACAAAGAGCAGTCATTATAGTGTGTGTGTGTTCTTGCTGCCCTGAGGTAATTTCCAGTGCATCATACACATTGACATGAGACTGAATGGTGTTGTTAAGAACAGAAGCTGTTCAGGCTGCGTGAGGAGCAGGGTGCTTGGCACATGGCACTGACATCTTTATGGTAGTCTTCTCACGTCTCACTGACAAGCCATGCAAATGATCTATGCACCAATGTGTAGATCCACCTTTCTTCTGCTGTGTGTGTATGAATGCATGTGTTTGTGCGCACGTGTGTGAATGAGAGAGAGATTGTATTTTGTATGATTGAGCTTTAGTATGCACACCGTAGAGGACCTTGTTCATTTCCCAGTGATTTTAAGAGAAGTACTGTCTCATCAAGGCTCTTTATAGAAGCCTGTATCTGTTATTCACCGTGTTCAGCATTGCATTTAATAGATGCCAGGATGAAAGGGTGCCCGCAGTGATCGCTGCAGGATTCAGTCAGAGCTACTTTGGAGGACTATTGAGTGGTTTCACCTGAGCTGAACACAACAGGCTGGTAAATAGTCACCGCTAGGATAGGCTACGCTAGCCGTGGTAAAAAGGCACCTCTCAGGCTGGTAACGCTAGGCTAGTCTAAATGATGTAGCATACGAGGCACCTCTCTGAGCTCACAACTCCCAGAGGGGAACAGCTGTCTCCCTCCTCACTTTTAGACTCCACAGCCTGTTCCTTCTCCTGGGGCTTCCATGACACCTGCTTACCGCAGGCTCAGACTCCATACTTTACTCTGCTGTGTGGAAGGAGAACAGTCATTTCCCACATATATTGGTTTCTAGAGGTGTTTGGTCCACTGAAGGCGACTGGTGACCTTTTCTGTCTGTGTCTAAAACACTACTGCCTCTAGATAGCCTACAGAGAAATGAATAGCGAGTGTTTTCTGTCAAGGTCACACTTAAGAGACATTTTGTGATGTATGTAGATATGCCTACAGGTTCACTTGCACATGTTGTAATGTTCATGCATGTTCTGTATTTCTCTGATACTGTGGACAGTGTGTGTCTGCTTTTGCTTCAGCATGTTTATTTGCATGCATTTGTCTAAGTCCAGGTTGTCTCTCTGCTACAGTACCACTGCTGCTGCTGTTACCTCAGTACTACTGCTGCTGTTACCTCAATACTACTGCTGCTGCTGTTACCTCAATACTACTGCTGCTGTTACCTCAATACTACTGCTGCTGTTACCTCAATACTACTGCTGCTGCTGTTACCTCAGTACTACTGCTGCTGTTACCTCAGTACTACTACTGCTGCTGTTACCTCAATACTACTGCTGCTGTTACCTCAGTACTACTACTGCTGCTGTTACCTCAGTACTACTGCTGCTGTTACCTCAATACTACTGCTGCTGCTGTTACCTCAATACTACTGCTGCTGTTACCTCAATACTACTGCTGCTGTTACCTCAGTACTACTACTGCTGCTGTTACCTCAATACTACTGCTGCTGTTACCTCAGTACTACTACTGCTGCTGTTACCTCAATACTACTGCTGCTGTTACCTCAATACTACTGCTGCTGCTGTTACCTCAGTACTACTGCTGCTGTTACCTCAGTACTACTACTGCTGCTGCTGTTACCTCAGTACTACTGCTGCTGTTACCTCAATACTACTACTGCTGCTGCTGTTACCTCAGTACTACTGCTGCTGTTACCTCAGTACTACTGCTGCTGCTGTTACCTCAGTACTACTGCTGCTGCTGTTACCTCAGCACTACTGCTGCTGCTGTTACCTCAGTACTACTGCTGCTGTTACCTCAGTACTACTGCTGCTGCTGTTACCTCAGTACTGCTGCTGTTACCTCAGTACTACTGCTGCTGTTACCTCAATACTACTGCTGCTGCTGTTACCTCAATACTACTGCTGCTGTTACCTCAATACTACTGCTGCTGTTACCTCAATACTACTGCTGCTGCTGTTACCTCAGTACTACTGCTGCTGTTACCTCACTACTACTACTGCTGCTGTTACCTCAATACTACTGCTGCTGTTACCTCAGTACTACTACTGCTGCTGTTACCTCAGTACTACTGCTGCTGTTACCTCAATACTACTGCTGCTGCTGTTACCTCAATACTACTGCTGCTGTTACCTCAATACTACTGCTGCTGTTACCTCAGTACTACTACTGCTGCTGTTACCTCAATACTACTGCTGCTGTTACCTCAGTACTACTACTGCTGCTGTTACCTCAATACTACTGCTGCTGTTACCTCAATACTACTGCTGCTGCTGTTACCTCAGTACTACTACTGCTGTTACCTCAGTACTACTACTGCTGCTGCTGTTACCTCAGTACTACTGCTGCTGTTACCTCAATACTACTGCTGCTGTTACCTCAGTACTACTGCTGCTGTTACCTCAGTACTGCTGCTGTGTTACCTCAGTACTACTGCTGCTGCTGTTACCTCAGTACTACTGCTGCTGCTGTTACCTCAGTACTACTGCTGCTGCTGTTACCTCAGTACTACTGCTGCTGTTACCTCAGTACTACTGCTGCTGTTACCTCAGTACTACTACTGCTGCTGCTACCTCAGTACTACTACTGCTGTTACCTCAGTACTACTGCTGCTGTTACCTCAGTACTACTGCTGCTGTTACCTCAGTACTACTGCTGCTGTTACCTCAGTACTACTACTGCTGCTGCTGTTACCTCAGTACTACTGCCGCTGTTACCTCAATACTACTGCTGCTGTTACCTCAGTACTACTGCTGCTGTTACCTCAGTACTGCTGCTGTGTTACCTCAGTACTACTGCTGCTGCTGTTACCTCAGTACTACTGCTGCTGCTGTTACCTCAGTACTACTGCTGCTGCTGTTACCTCAGTACTACTGCTGCTGTTACCTCAGTACTACTGCTGCTGTTACCTCAGTACTACTACTGCTGCTGCTACCTCAGTACTACTGCTGCTGTTACCTCAGTACTACTGCTGCTGTTACCTCAGTACTACTGCTGCTGCTACCTCGGTACTACTGCTGCTGTTACCTCAGTACTACTGCTGCTGTTACCTCAGTACTACTGCTGCTGTTACCTCAGTACTACTGCTGCTGTTACCTCAGTACTACTGCTGCTGTTACCTCAGTACTACTACTGCTGTTACCTCAGTACTACTGCTGCTGTTACCTCAGTACTACTGCTGCTGTTACCTCAGTACTACTGCTGCTGCTACCTCAGTACTACTACTGCTGTTACCTCAGTACTACTACTGCTGTTACCTCAGTACTACTGCTGCTGTTACCTCAGTACTACTGCTGCTGTTACCTCAGTACTACTGCTGCTGTTACCTCAGTACTACTGCTGCTGTTACCTCAGTACTGCTGCTGCTGCTGTTACCTCAGTACTACTGCTGCTGCTGTTACCTCAGTACTGCTGCTGCTGTTACCTCAGTACTACTGCTGCTGTTACCTCAGTACTACTGCTGCTGTTACCTCAGTACTACTGCTGCTGTTACCTCAGTACTACTGCTGCTGCTGTTACCTCAGTACTACTGCTGCTGTTACCTCAGTACTACTGCTGCTGTGTTACCTCAGTACTACTGCTGCTGTTACCTCAGTACTACTGCTGCTGTTACCTCAGTACTGCTGCTGCTGTTACCTCAGTACTGCTGCTGCTGCTGTTACCTCAGTACTACTGCTGCTGTGTTACCTCAGTACTACTGCTGCTGCTGTTACCTCAGTACTACTGCTGCTGTGTTACCTCAGTACTACTGCTGCTGTTACCTCAGTACTACTGCTGCTGTTACCTCAGTACTACTGCTGCTGTTACCTCAGTACTGCTGCTGCTGTTACCTCAGTACTGCTGCTGCTGTTACCTCAGTACTAATGCTGCTGCTGTTACCTCAGTACTGCTGCTGCTGTTACCTCAGTACTACTGCTGCTGCTGTTACCTCAGTACTGCTGCTGCTGTTACCTCAGTACTACTGCTGCTGCTGCTGTTACCTCAGTACTACTACTGCTGCTGCTGTTACCTCAGTACTGCTGCTGCTGTTACCTCAGTACTACTGCTGCTGTTACCTCAGTACTGCTGCTGCTGTTACCTCAGTACTGCTGCTGCTGTTACCTCAGTACTGCTGCTGCTGTTACCTCAGTACTGCTGCTGCTGTTACCTCAGTACTACTGCTGCTGCTGTTACCTCAGTACTGCTGCTGCTGTTACCTCAGTACTGCTGCTGCTGTTACCTCAGTACTGCTGCTGCTGTTACCTCAGTACTACTACTGCTGCTGCTGTTACCTCAGTACTACTGCTGCTGCTGTTACCTCAGTACTACTGCTGCTGCTGTTACCTCAGTACTACTGCTGCTGTTACCTCAGTACTACTGCTGCTGCTGTTACCTCAGTACTACTGCTGCTGCTGTTACCTCAGTACTACTGCTGCTGCTGTTACCTCAGCACTACTGCTGCTGCTGTTACCTCAGTACTACTGCTGCTGTTACCTCAGTACTACTGCTGCTGCTGTTACCTCAGTACTGCTGCTGTTACCTCAGTACTACTGCTGCTGTTACCTCAGTACTACTGCTGCTGCTGTTACCTCAGTACTGCTGCTGTTACCTCAGTACCACTGCTGCTGTTACCTCAGTACTACTGCTGCTGCTGTTACCTCAGTACTACTGCTGCTGTTACCTCAGTACTACTGCTGCTGCTGTTACCTCAGTACTACTGCTGCTGTTACCTCAGTACTACTGCTGCTGCTGTTACCTCAGTACTACTGCTGCTGTTACCTCAGTACTACTGCTGCTGTTACCTCAGTACTACTGCTGCTGTTACCTCAGTACTACTGCTGCTGCTGCTGTTACCTCAGTACTGCTGCTGCTGCTGTTACCTCAGTACTACTGCTGCTGTTACCTCAGTACTGCTGCTGCTGTTACCTCAGTACTACTGCTGCTGCTGCTGTTACCTCAGTACTACTGCTGCTGTTACCTCAGTACTACTGCTGCTGTTACCTCAGTACTACTGCTGCTGCTGCTGTTACCTCAGTACTGCTGCTGCTGCTGTTACCTCAGTACTACTGCTGCTGTTACCTCAGTACTGCTGCTGCTGTTACCTCAGTACTACTGCTGCTGCTGCTGTTACCTCAGTACTACTACTGCTGCTGCTGTTACCTCAGTACTGCTGCTGCTGTTACCTCAGTACTACTGCTGCTGTTACCTCAGTACTGCTGCTGCTGTTACCTCAGTACTGCTGCTGCTGTTACCTCAGTACTGCTGCTGCTGTTACCTCAGTACTGCTGCTGCTGTTACCTCAGTACTGCTGCTGCTGTTACCTCAGTACTACTACTGCTGCTGCTGTTACCTCAGTACTGCTGCTGCTGTTACCTCAGTACTGCTGCTGCTGTTACCTCAGTACTGCTGCTGCTGTTACCTCAGTACTACTACTGCTGCTGCTGTTACCTCAGTACTACTACTGCTGCTGCTGTTACCTCAGTACTACTGCTGCTGCTGTTACCTCAGTACTACTGCTGCTGCTGTTACCTCAGTACTACTGCTGCTGTTACCTCAGTACTACTGCTGCTGCTGTTACCTCAGTACTACTGCTGCTGCTGTTACCTCAGTACTACTGCTGCTGCTGTTACCTCAGCACTACTGCTGCTGCTGTTACCTCAGTACTACTGCTGCTGTTACCTCAGTACTACTGCTGCTGCTGTTACCTCAGTACTGCTGCTGTTACCTCAGTACTACTGCTGCTGTTACCTCAGTACTACTGCTGCTGCTGTTACCTCAGTACTGCTGCTGTTACCTCAGTACCACTGCTGCTGTTACCTCAGTACTACTGCTGCTGCTGTTACCTCAGTACTACTGCTGCTGTTACCTCAGTACTACTGCTGCTGCTGTTACCTCAGTACTACTGCTGCTGTTACCTCAGTACTACTGCTGCTGCTGTTACCTCAGTACTACTGCTGCTGTTACCTCAGTACTACTGCTGCTGTTACCTCAGTACTACTGCTGCTGTTACCTCAGTACTACTGCTGCTGCTGCTGTTACCTCAGTACTGCTGCTGCTGCTGTTACCTCAGTACTACTGCTGCTGTTACCTCAGTACTGCTGCTGCTGTTACCTCAGTACTACTGCTGCTGCTGCTGTTACCTCAGTACTACTGCTGCTGTTACCTCAGTACTACTGCTGCTGTTACCTCAGTACTACTGCTGCTGCTGCTGTTACCTCAGTACTGCTGCTGCTGCTGTTACCTCAGTACTACTGCTGCTGTTACCTCAGTACTGCTGCTGCTGTTACCTCAGTACTACTGCTGCTGCTGCTGTTACCTCAGTACTGCTGCTGCTAATGTTACCTCAGTACTGCTGCTGCTGCTGTTACCTCAGTACTACTGCTGCTGTTACCTCAGTACTGCTGCTGCTGTTACCTCAGTACTACTGCTGCTGCTGCTGTTACCTCAGTACTGCTGCTGCTAATGTTACCTCAGTACTGCTGCTGCTGTTACCTCAGTACTACTGCTGCTGTTACCTCAGTACTGCTGCTGCTGTTACCTCAGTACTGCTGCTGCTGTTACCTCAGTACCACTGCTGCTGTTACCTCAGTACTACTGCTGCTGTTACTTCAGTACTGCTGCTGCTGTTACTTCAGTACTGCTGCTGCTGCTGTTACCTCAGTACTACTGCTGCTGCTGTTACCTAGGTACTACTGCTGCTGCTGTTACCTCAGTACTACCGCTGCTGCTGTTACCTCAGTACTACTGCTGCTGTTACCTAGGTACTACTGCTGCTGCTGTTACCTCAGTACCACTGCTGCTGTTACCTCAGTACTACTGCTGCTGTTACTTCAGTACTGCTGCTGCTGTTACTTCAGTACTGCTGCTGCTGCTGTTACCTCAGTACTACTGCTGCTGCTGTTACCTAGGTACTACTGCTGCTGCTGTTACCTCAGTACTACCGCTGCTGCTGTTACCTCAGTACTGCTGCTGCTGTTACCTAGGTACTACTGCTGCTGCTGTTACCTCAGTACTACCGCTGCTGCTGTTACCTCAGTACTACTGCTGCTGTTACCTCAGTACTGCTGCTGCTGTTACCTCAGTACTACTGCTGCTGCTGTTACCTCAGTACTACTGCTGCTGTTACCTCAGTACTACTGCTGCTGCTGTTACTTCAGTACTGCTGCTGCTGTTACCTCAGTACTACTGCTGCTGTTACTTCAGTACTGCTGCTGCTGTTACCTAGGTACTACTGCTGCTGCTGTTACCTCAGTACTACTGCTGCTGCTGTTACCTCAGTGCCAGTACCGCTGCTGCTGGGTTACCTCAGTACTACTCATGCTGTGTTACCTCAGTACCGCTGCTGCTGTGTTACCTCAGTACCGCTGCTGCTGTGTTACCTCAGTACTGCTGCTGTTACCTCAGTACTACTGCTGCTGCTGTGTTACCTCAGTACTACTGCTGCTGCTGTGTTACCTCAGTACTACTGCTGCTGCTGTTACCTCAGTACAACTCATGCTGTGTTACCTCAGTACTACGGCTGCTGCTGTTACCTCAGTACTACTCATGCTGTGTTACCTCAGTACTACTGCTGCTGTTACCTTAGTATTGCTGCTGCTGTTAACTTAGTACTACTGTTGCTCTTACCTCAGTACTACTGCTGCTGTGTTACATTGGTACCACTGCTGCTGCTGTTACCTCAGTACTACTACTGCTGCTGCTGTTACCTCAGTACTGCTGCTGTGTTACCTCAATACTACCACTGCTGCTGCTGTTACCTCAGTACTACTACTGCTGCTGTGTTTCCTCAGTACTGCTGCTGCTGTGTTACCTCAATACTACTGCTGCTGTGTTACCTCAATACTACTGCTGCTGTTACCTCAGTACTACTGCTGCTGCTGTTAGCTCAGTACAACTGCTGCTGTGTTACCTCAGTACTACTACTGCTGCTGTTACCTCAGTACTACTACTGCTGCTGTGTTACCTCAGTACTACTACTGCTGCTGTGTTACCTCAGTACTACTACTGCTGCTGTGCTACCTCAGTACTGCTGCTGTTACCTCAATACTACTGCTGCTGTTTACTCAGTGCTACTGCTGCTGTTACCTCAGTACTACTACTGCTGCTGTGACCTCAGTACTACTGCTGCTGTTACCTCAGTACTACTGCTTCTGTTACCTCAGTACTACTGCTGCTGTTACCTCAGTACTACTGCTGCTGCTGTTACCTCAGTACTACTGCTGCTGCTGTTACCTCAGTACTACTGCTGCTGTTGTTACCTCAGTACTACTACTGCTTCTGTTACCTCAGTACTACTACTGCTGCTGTGGCCTCAGTACTACTACTGCTGCTGTGGCCTCAGTACTACTACTGCTGCTGTTACCTCACTACTACTGCTGCTGCTGTAACCTCAGTACTACTACTGCTTCTGTTACCTCAGTACTACTGCTGCTGTTACCTCAGTACTACTGCTGCTGCTGGTACCTCAGTACTGCTGCTGCTGTGTTACCTCAGTACTACTGCTGCTGTTACCTCAGTACTACTGCTGCTGTTACCTCAGTACTGCTGCTGCTGTTACCTCAGTACTGCTGCTGCTGCTGTTACCTCAGTACTACTGCTGCTGTGTTACCTCAGTACTACTGCTGCTGCTGTTACCTCAGTACTACTGCTGCTGTGTTACCTCAGTACTACTGCTGCTGTTACCTCAGTACTACTGCTGCTGTTACCTCAGTACTACTGCTGCTGTTACCTCAGTACTACTGCTGCTGTTACCTCAGTACTGCTGCTGCTGTTACCTCAGTACTGCTGCTGCTGTTACCTCAGTACTGCTGCTGCTGCTGTTACCTCAGTACTGCTGCTGCTGTTACCTCAGTACTACTGCTGCTGCTGTTACCTCAGTACTGCTGCTGCTGTTACTTCAGTACTGCTGCTGCTGCTGTTACCTCAGTACTACTGCTGCTGCTGTTACCTAGGTACTACTGCTGCTGCTGTTACCTCAGTACTACCGCTGCTGCTGTTACCTCAGTACTGCTGCTGCTGTTACCTAGGTACTACTGCTGCTGCTGTTACCTCAGTACTACCGCTGCTGCTGTTACCTCAGTACTACTGCTGCTGTTACCTCAGTACTGCTGCTGCTGTTACCTCAGTACTACTGCTGCTGCTGTTACCTCAGTACTACTGCTGCTGTTACCTCAGTACTACTGCTGCTGCTGTTACTTCAGTACTGCTGCTGCTGTTACCTCAGTACTACTGCTGCTGTTACTTCAGTACTGCTGCTGCTGTTACCTAGGTACTACTGCTGCTGCTGTTACCTCAGTACTACTGCTGCTGCTGTTACCTCAGTGCCAGTACCGCTGCTGCTGGGTTACCTCAGTACTACTCATGCTGTGTTACCTCAGTACCGCTGCTGCTGTGTTACCTCAGTACCGCTGCTGCTGTGTTACCTCAGTACTGCTGCTGTTACCTCAGTACTACTGCTGCTGCTGTGTTACCTCAGTACTACTGCTGCTGCTGTGTTACCCCAGTACTACTGCTGCTGCTGTTACCTCAGTACAACTCATGCTGTGTTACCTCAGTACTACGGCTGCTGCTGTTACCTCAGTACTACTCATGCTGTGTTACCTCAGTACTACTGCTGCTGTTACCTTAGTATTGCTGCTGCTGTTAACTTAGTACTACTGTTGCTCTTACCTCAGTACTACTGCTGCTGTGTTACATTGGTACCACTGCTGCTGCTGTTACCTCAGTACTACTACTGCTGCTGCTGTTACCTCAGTACTGCTGCTGTGTTACCTCAATACTACCACTGCTGCTGCTGTTACCTCAGTACTACTACTGCTGCTGTGTTTCCTCAGTACTGCTGCTGCTGTGTTACCTCAATACTACTGCTGCTGTGTTACCTCAATACTACTGCTGCTGTTACCTCAGTACTACTGCTGCTGCTGTTAGCTCAGTACAACTGCTGCTGTGTTACCTCAGTACTACTACTGCTGCTGTTACCTCAGTACTACTACTGCTGCTGTGTTACCTCAGTACTACTACTGCTGCTGTGCTACCTCAGTACTGCTGCTGTTACCTCAATACTACTGCTGCTGTTTACTCAGTGCTACTGCTGCTGTTACCTCAGTACTACTACTGCTGCTGTGACCTCAGTACTACTGCTGCTGTTACCTCAGTACTACTGCTTCTGTTACCTCAGTACTACTGCTGCTGTTACCTCATTACTACTGCTGCTGCTGTTACCTCAGTACTACTGCTGCTGCTGTTACCTCAGTACTACTGCTGCTGTTGTTACCTCAGTACTACTACTGCTTCTGTTACCTCAGTACTACTACTGCTGCTGTGGCCTCAGTACTACTACTGCTGCTGTGGCCTCAGTACTACTACTGCTGCTGTTACCTCACTACTACTGCTGCTGCTGTAACCTCAGTACTACTACTGCTTCTGTTACCTCAGTACTACTGCTGCTGTTACCTCAGTACTACTGCTGCTGCTGGTACCTCAGTACTGCTGCTGCTGTGTTACCTCAGTACTACTGCTGCTGTTACCTCAGTACTACTGCTGCTGTTACCTCAGTACTGCTGCTGCTGTTACCTCAGTACTGCTGCTGCTGCTGTTACCTCAGTACTACTGCTGCTGTGTTACCTCAGTACTACTGCTGCTGCTGTTACCTCAGTACTACTGCTGCTGTGTTACCTCAGTACTACTGCTGCTGTTACCTCAGTACTACTGCTGCTGTTACCTCAGTACTACTGCTGCTGTTACCTCAGTACTACTGCTGCTGTTACCTCAGTACTGCTGCTGCTGTTACCTCAGTACTGCTGCTGCTGTTACCTCAGTACTGCTGCTGCTGCTGTTACCTCAGTACTGCTGCTGCTGTTACCTCAGTACTACTGCTGCTGCTGTTACCTCAGTACTGCTGCTGCTGTTGCTGTTACCTCAGTACTACTACTGCTGCTGCTGTTACCTCAGTACTGCTGCTGCTGTTACCTCAGTACTACTGCTGCTGTTACCTCAGTACTGCTGCTGCTGTTACCTCAGTACTGCTGCTGCTGTTACCTCAGTACTGCTGCTGCTGTTACCTCAGTACTGCTGCTGCTGTTACCTCAGTACTGCTGCTGCTGTTACCTCAGTACTACTACTGCTGCTGCTGTTACCTCAGTACTACTACTGCTGCTGCTGTTACCTCAGTACTGCTGCTGCTGTTACCTCAGTACTGCTGCTGCTGTTACCTCAGTACTACTACTGCTGCTGCTGTTACCTCAGTACTACTACTGCTGCTGCTGTTACCTCAGTACTACTGCTGTTGCTGTTACCTCAGTACTACTGCTGCTGCTGTTACCTCAGTACTACTGCTGCTGTTACCTCAGTACTACTGCTGCTGCTGTTACCTCAGTACTACTGCTGCTGCTGTTACCTCAGTACTGCTGCTGCTGTTACCTCAGTACTGCTGCTGCTGTTACCTCAGTACTGCTGCTGCTGCTGTTACCTCAGTACTGCTGCTGCTGTTACCTCAGTACTACTGCTGCTGCTGTTACCTCAGTACTGCTGCTGCTGTTGCTGTTACCTCAGTACTACTACTGCTGCTGCTGTTACCTCAGTACTGCTGCTGCTGTTACCTCAGTACTACTGCTGCTGTTACCTCAGTACTGCTGCTGCTGTTACCTCAGTACTGCTGCTGCTGTTACCTCAGTACTGCTGCTGCTGTTACCTCAGTACTGCTGCTGCTGTTACCTCAGTACTGCTGCTGCTGTTACCTCAGTACTACTACTGCTGCTGCTGTTACCTCAGTACTGCTGCTGCTGTTACCTCAGTACTGCTGCTGCTGTTACCTCAGTACTGCTGCTGCTGTTACCTCAGTACTACTACTGCTGCTGCTGTTACCTCAGTACTACTACTGCTGCTGCTGTTACCTCAGTACTACTGCTGTTGCTGTTACCTCAGTACTACTGCTGCTGCTGTTACCTCAGTACTACTGCTGCTGTTACCTCAGTACTACTGCTGCTGCTGTTACCTCAGTACTACTGCTGCTGCTGTTACCTCAGTACTACTGCTGCTGCTGTTACCTCAGCACTACTGCTGCTGCTGTTACCTCAGTACTACTGCTGCTGTTACCTCAGTACTACTGCTGCTGCTGTTACCTCAGTACTGCTGCTGTTACCTCAGTACTACTGCTGCTGCTGTTACCTCAGTACTACTGCTGCTGCTGTTACCTCAGTACTACTGCTGCTGTTACCTCAGTACTACTGCTGCTGCTGTTACCTCAGTACTACTGCTGCTGCTGTTACCTCAGTACTACTGCTGCTGTTACCTCAGTACTACTGCTGCTGCTGTTACCTCAGTACTACTGCTGCTGTTACCTCAGTACTACTGCTGCTGCTGTTACCTCAGTACTACTGCTGCTGTTACCTCAGTACTACTGCTGCTGTTACCTCAGTACTACTGCTGCTGTTACCTCAGTACTACTGCTGCTGCTGCTGTTACCTCAGTACTGCTGCTGCTGCTGTTACCTTAGTACTACTGCTGCTGTTACCTCAGTACTGCTGCTGCTGTTACCTCAGTACTACTGCTGCTGCTGCTGTTACCTCAGTACTACTGCTGCTGTTACCTCAGTACTACTGCTGCTGTTACCTCAGTACTACTGCTGCTGCTGCTGTTACCTCAGTACTGCTGCTGCTGCTGTTACCTCAGTACTACTGCTGCTGTTACCTCAGTACTGCTGCTGCTGTTACCTCAGTACTACTGCTGCTGCTGCTGTTACCTCAGTACTGCTGCTGCTAATGTTACCTCAGTACTGCTGCTGCTGCTGTTACCTCAGTACTACTGCTGCTGTTACCTCAGTACTGCTGCTGCTGTTACCTCAGTACTACTGCTGCTGCTGCTGTTACCTCAGTACTGCTGCTGCTAATGTTACCTCAGTACTGCTGCTGCTGTTACCTCAGTACTACTGCTGCTGTTACCTCAGTACTGCTGCTGCTGTTACCTCAGTACTGCTGCTGCTGTTACCTCAGTACCACTGCTGCTGTTACCTCAGTACTACTGCTGCTGTTACTTCAGTACTGCTGCTGCTGTTACTTCAGTACTGCTGCTGCTGCTGTTACCTCAGTACTACTGCTGCTGCTGTTACCTAGGTACTACTGCTGCTGCTGTTACCTCAGTACTACTGCTGCTGTTACTTCAGTACTGCTGCTGCTGTTACTTCAGTACTGCTGCTGCTGCTGTTACCTCAGTACTACTGCTGCTGCTGTTACCTAGGTACTACTGCTGCTGCTGTTACCTCAGTACTACCGCTGCTGCTGTTACCTCAGTACTACTGCTGCTGTTACCTAGGTACTACTGCTGCTGCTGTTACCTCAGTACCACTGCTGCTGTTACCTCAGTACTACTGCTGCTGTTACTTCAGTACTGCTGCTGCTGTTACTTCAGTACTGCTGCTGCTGCTGTTACCTCAGTACTACTGCTGCTGCTGTTACCTAGGTACTACTGCTGCTGCTGTTACCTCAGTACTACCGCTGCTGCTGTTACCTCAGTACTGCTGCTGCTGTTACCTAGGTACTACTGCTGCTGCTGTTACCTCAGTACTACCGCTGCTGCTGTTACCTCAGTACTACTGCTGCTGTTACCTCAGTACTGCTGCTGCTGTTACCTCAGTACTACTGCTGCTGCTGTTACCTCAGTACTACTGCTGCTGCTGTTACCTCAGTACTACTGCTGCTGTTACCTCAGTACTACTGCTGCTGCTGTTACTTCAGTACTGCTGCTGCTGTTACCTCAGTACTACTGCTGCTGTTACTTCAGTACTGCTGCTGCTGTTACCTAGGTACTACTGCTGCTGCTGTTACCTCAGTACTACTGCTGCTGCTGTTACCTCAGTGCCAGTACCGCTGCTGCTGGGTTACCTCAGTACTACTCATGCTGTGTTACCTCAGTACCGCTGCTGCTGTGTTACCTCAGTACCGCTGCTGCTGTGTTACCTCAGTACTGCTGCTGTTACCTCAGTACTACTGCTGCTGCTGTGTTACCTCAGTACTACTGCTGCTGCTGTGTTACCTCAGTACTACTGCTGCTGCTGTTACCTCAGTACAACTCATGCTGTGTTACCTCAGTACTACGGCTGCTGCTGTTACCTCAGTACTACTCATGCTGTGTTACCTCAGTACTACTGCTGCTGTTACCTTAGTATTGCTGCTGCTGTTAACTTAGTACTACTGTTGCTCTTACCTCAGTACTACTGCTGCTGTGTTACATTGGTACCACTGCTGCTGCTGTTACCTCAGTACTACTACTGCTGCTGCTGTTACCTCAGTACTGCTGCTGTGTTACCTCAATACTACCACTGCTGCTGCTGTTACCTCAGTACTACTACTGCTGCTGTGTTTCCTCAGTACTGCTGCTGCTGTGTTACCTCAATACTACTGCTGCTGTGTTACCTCAATACTACTGCTGCTGTTACCTCAGTACTACTGCTGCTGCTGTTAGCTCAGTACAACTGCTGCTGTGTTACCTCAGTACTACTACTGCTGCTGTTACCTCAGTACTACTACTGCTGCTGTGTTACCTCAGTACTACTACTGCTGCTGTGTTACCTCAGTACTACTACTGCTGCTGTGCTACCTCAGTACTGCTGCTGTTACCTCAATACTACTGCTGCTGTTTACTCAGTGCTACTGCTGCTGTTACCTCAGTACTACTACTGCTGCTGTGACCTCAGTACTACTGCTGCTGTTACCTCAGTACTACTGCTTCTGTTACCTCAGTACTACTGCTGCTGTTACCTCAGTACTACTGCTGCTGCTGTTACCTCAGTACTACTGCTGCTGCTGTTACCTCAGTACTACTGCTGCTGTTGTTACCTCAGTACTACTACTGCTTCTGTTACCTCAGTACTACTACTGCTGCTGTGGCCTCAGTACTACTACTGCTGCTGTGGCCTCAGTACTACTACTGCTGCTGTTACCTCACTACTACTGCTGCTGCTGTAACCTCAGTACTACTACTGCTGCTGTTACCTCAGTACTACTGCTGCTGCTGGTACCTCAGTACTGCTGCTGCTGCTGTTACCTCAGTACTACTGCTGCTGTGTTAGCTCAGTACTTCTGCTGCTGTGTTACCTCAGTACCGCTGCTGCTGTGTTACCTCAGTACCGCTGCTGCTGTGTTACCTCAATATATCTGCTGCTGCTGTTACCTCAGTATGTCTGCTGCTTCTGTTACCTCTGTACTACCGCTACTGCTGTGTTACCTCAGTACCGCTGCTGCTGTGTTACCTCAGTATATCTGCTGCTGCTGTTACCTCAGTATATCTGCTGCTTCTGTTACCTCAGCTCTACTGCTGCTGTGTTACCTCAGTACCACTGCTGCTGCTGTTATCTCAGTATTACTGCTGCTGTTAGCTCAGTACTACTGCTGTGTTACCTCAGCACTACTGCTGCTGTTACCTCAGTACTACTGCTACTGTGTTACCTCAGTACTACTGCTGCTGTGTTACCTCAGTACCACTGCTGCTGCTGTTATCTCAGTACTACTGCTGCTGCTGTTACCTCAGTACTACTGCTACTGTGTTACCTCAGTACTACTGCTGCTGTTACCTCAGTACTACTGCTACATCAGTACTTCTGCTACTTTGTTACCTCAGTACTACTACTGCTGCTGTTACCTCAGTACTACTGCTACTGTGTTACCTCAGCACTACTGCTGCTGTGTTACCTCAGTACCGCTGCTGCTGTGTTACCTCAGTACTGCTGCTGCTGTTACCTCAGTACTACTGCTGCTGTTGTTACCTCAGTACTACTACTGCTTCTGTTACCTCAGTACTACTACTGCTGCTGTGGCCTCAGTACTACTACTGCTGCTGTGGCCTCAGTACTACTACTGCTGCTGTTACCTCACTACTACTGCTGCTGCTGTAACCTCAGTACTACTACTGCTTCTGTTACCTCAGTACTACTGCTGCTGTTACCTCAGTACTACTGCTGCTGCTGGTACCTCAGTACTGCTGCTGCTGTGTTACCTCAGTACTACTGCTGCTGTTACCTCAGTACTACTGCTGCTGTTACCTCAGTACTGCTGCTGCTGTTACCTCAGTACTGCTGCTGCTGCTGTTACCTCAGTACTACTGCTGCTGTGTTACCTCAGTACTACTGCTGCTGCTGTTACCTCAGTACTACTGCTGCTGTGTTACCTCAGTACTACTGCTGCTGTTACCTCAGTACTACTGCTGCTGTTACCTCAGTACTACTGCTGCTGTTACCTCAGTACTACTGCTGCTGTTACCTCAGTACTACTGCTGCTGTTACCTCAGTACTGCTGCTGCTGTTACCTCAGTACTGCTGCTGCTGTTACCTCAGTACTGCTGCTGCTGCTGTTACCTCAGTACTGCTGCTGCTGTTACCTCAGTACTACTGCTGCTGCTGTTACCTCAGTACTGCTGCTGCTGTTGCTGTTACCTCAGTACTACTACTGCTGCTGCTGTTACCTCAGTACTGCTGCTGCTGTTACCTCAGTACTACTGCTGCTGTTACCTCAGTACTGCTGCTGCTGTTACCTCAGTACTGCTGCTGCTGTTACCTCAGTACTGCTGCTGCTGTTACCTCAGTACTGCTGCTGCTGTTACCTCAGTACTGCTGCTGCTGTTACCTCAGTACTGCTGCTGCTGTTACCTCAGTACTACTACTGCTGCTGCTGTTACCTCAGTACTACTACTGCTGCTGCTGTTACCTCAGTACTACTGCTGTTGCTGTTACCTCAGTACTACTGCTGCTGCTGTTACCTCAGTACTACTGCTGCTGTTACCTCAGTACTACTGCTGCTGCTGTTACCTCAGTACTACTGCTGCTGCTGTTACCTCAGTACTACTGCTGCTGCTGTTACCTCAGCACTACTGCTGCTGCTGTTACCTCAGTACTACTGCTGCTGTTACCTCAGTACTACTGCTGCTGCTGTTACCTCAGTACTGCTGCTGTTACCTCAGTACTACTGCTGCTGCTGTTACCTCAGTACTACTGCTGCTGCTGTTACCTCAGTACTACTGCTGCTGTTACCTCAGTACTACTGCTGCTGCTGTTACCTCAGTACTACTGCTGCTGCTGCTGTTACCTCAGTACTGCTGCTGCTAATGTTACCTCAGTACTGCTGCTGCTGCTGTTACCTCAGTACTACTGCTGCTGTTACCTCAGTACTGCTGCTGCTGTTACCTCAGTACTACTGCTGCTGCTGCTGTTACCTCAGTACTGCTGCTGCTAATGTTACCTCATTACTGCTGCTGCTGTTACCTCAGTACTACTGCTGCTGTTACCTCAGTACTGCTGCTGCTGTTACCTCAGTACTGCTGCTGCTGTTACCTCAGTACCACTGCTGCTGTTACCTCAGTACTACTGCTGCTGTTACTTCAGTACTGCTGCTGCTGTTACTTCAGTACTGCTGCTGCTGCTGTTACCTCAGTACTACTGCTGCTGCTGTTACCTAGGTACTACTGCTGCTGCTGTTACCTCAGTACTACCGCTGCTGCTGTTACCTCAGTACTACTGCTGCTGTTACCTAGGTACTACTGCTGCTGCTGTTACCTCAGTACCACTGCTGCTGTTACCTCAGTACTACTGCTGCTGTTACTTCAGTACTGCTGCTGCTGTTACTTCAGTACTGCTGCTGCTGCTGTTACCTCAGTACTACTGCTGCTGCTGTTACCTAGGTACTACTGCTGCTGCTGTTACCTCAGTACTACCGCTGCTGCTGTTACCTCAGTACTGCTGCTGCTGTTACCTAGGTACTACTGCTGCTGCTGTTACCTCAGTACTACCGCTGCTGCTGTTACCTCAGTACTACTGCTGCTGTTACCTCAGTACTGCTGCTGCTGTTACCTCAGTACTACTGCTGCTGCTGTTACCTCAGTACTACTGCTGCTGTTACCTCAGTACTACTGCTGCTGCTGTTACTTCAGTACTGCTGCTGCTGTTACCTCAGTACTACTGCTGCTGTTACTTCAGTACTGCTGCTGCTGTTACCTAGGTACTACTGCTGCTGCTGTTACCTCAGTACTACTGCTGCTGCTGTTACCTCAGTGCCAGTACCGCTGCTGCTGGGTTACCTCAGTACTACTCATGCTGTGTTACCTCAGTACCGCTGCTGCTGTGTTACCTCAGTACCGCTGCTGCTGTGTTACCTCAGTACTGCTGCTGTTACCTCAGTACTACTGCTGCTGCTGTGTTACCTCAGTACTACTGCTGCTGCTGTGTTACCTCAGTACTACTGCTGCTGCTGTTACCTCAGTACAACTCATGCTGTGTTACCTCAGTACTACGGCTGCTGCTGTTACCTCAGTACTACTCATGCTGTGTTACCTCAGTACTACTGCTGCTGTTACCTTAGTATTGCTGCTGCTGTTAACTTAGTACTACTGTTGCTCTTACCTCAGTACTACTGCTGCTGTGTTACATTGGTACCACTGCTGCTGCTGTTACCTCAGTACTACTACTGCTGCTGCTGTTACCTCAGTACTGCTGCTGTGTTACCTCAATACTACCACTGCTGCTGCTGTTACCTCAGTACTACTACTGCTGCTGTGTTTCCTCAGTACTGCTGCTGCTGTGTTACCTCAATACTACTGCTGCTGTGTTACCTCAATACTACTGCTGCTGTTACCTCAGTACTACTGCTGCTGCTGTTAGCTCAGTACAACTGCTGCTGTGTTACCTCAGTACTACTACTGCTGCTGTTACCTCAGTACTACTACTGCTGCTGTGTTACCTCAGTACTACTACTGCTGCTGTGTTACCTCAGTACTACTACTGCTGCTGTGCTACCTCAGTACTGCTGCTGTTACCTCAATACTACTGCTGCTGTTTACTCAGTGCTACTGCTGCTGTTACCTCAGTACTACTACTGCTGCTGTGACCTCAGTACTACTGCTGCTGTTACCTCAGTACTACTGCTTCTGTTACCTCAGTACTACTGCTGCTGTTACCTCAGTACTACTGCTGCTGCTGTTACCTCAGTACTACTGCTGCTGCTGTTACCTCAGTACTACTGCTGCTGTTGTTACCTCAGTACTACTACTGCTTCTGTTACCTCAGTACTACTACTGCTGCTGTGGCCTCAGTACTACTACTGCTGCTGTGGCCTCAGTACTACTACTGCTGCTGTTACCTCACTACTACTGCTGCTGCTGTAACCTCAGTACTACTACTGCTTCTGTTACCTCAGTACTACTGCTGCTGTTACCTCAGTACTACTGCTGCTGCTGGTACCTCAGTACTGCTGCTGCTGCTGTTACCTCAGTACTACTGCTGCTGTGTTAGCTCAGTACTTCTGCTGCTGTGTTACCTCAGTACCGCTGCTGCTGTGTTACCTCAGTACCGCTGCTGCTGTGTTACCTCAATATATCTGCTGCTGCTGTTACCTCAGTATGTCTGCTGCTTCTGTTACCTCTGTACTACCGCTACTGCTGTGTTACCTCAGTACCGCTGCTGCTGTGTTACCTCAGTATATCTGCTGCTGCTGTTACCTCAGTATATCTGCTGCTTCTGTTACCTCAGCTCTACTGCTGCTGTGTTACCTCAGTACCACTGCTGCTGCTGTTATCTCAGTATTACTGCTGCTGTTAGCTCAGTACTACTGCTGTGTTACCTCAGCACTACTGCTGCTGTTACCTCAGTACTACTGCTACTGTGTTACCTCAGTACTACTGCTGCTGTGTTACCTCAGTACCACTGCTGCTGCTGTTATCTCAGTACTACTGCTGCTGCTGTTACCTCAGTACTACTGCTACTGTGTTACCTCAGTACTACTGCTGCTGTTACCTCAGTACTACTGCTACATCAGTACTTCTGCTACTTTGTTACCTCAGTACTACTACTGCTGCTGTTACCTCAGTACTACTGCTACTGTGTTACCTCAGCACTACTGCTGCTGTGTTACCTCAGTACCGCTGCTGCTGTGTTACCTCAGTACTGCTGCTGCTGTTACCTCAGTACTACTGCTGCTGTTACCTCAGTACTACTGCTGTTGTTACCTCAGCACTACTGCTGCTGTGTTACCTCAGTACTGCTGCTGCTGTTACCTCAGCACTACTGCTGCTGTGTTACCTCAGTACTGCTGCTGCTGTGTTACCTCAGTACTGCTGCTGCTGTTACCTCAGCACTACTGCTGCTGTGTTACCTCACTACTGCTGCTGCTGTTACCTCAGTACTACTGCTGCTGCTGTTACCTCAGTACCACTGCTGCTGTTACCTCAGTACCACTGCTGCTGTGTTACCTCAGTACTGCTGCTGCTGTTACCTCAGTATACCTGCTGCTGCTTTTACGTCAGTACTACTGCTACATCAGTACTTCTGCTACTTTGTTACCTCAGTACTACTACTGCTGCTGTTACCTCAGTAATACTGCTGCTGTTATCTCAGTACTACTGCTGCTGATGTTACCTCAGTACTACTACTGCTGCTGCTGTTAACTCAGTACCACTTCTGCTGCTATTATCTCAGTACTACTGCTGCTGCTGTTACCTCAGTACTACTGCTACTGTGTTACCTCAGTACTACTGCTGCTGTTACCTCAGTATCACTACTGCTGCTGTTACCTCAGTACTACTGCTACATCAGTACTTCTGCTACTTTGTTACCTCAGTACTACTACTGCTGCTGTTACCTCAGTACTACTACTACTGCTGTTACCTCAGTACCGCTGCTGCTGTGTTACCTCAGTACTGCTCTTTGTTACCTCAGTACTACTGCTGCTGTTACCTCAGTACTGCTACTTTGTTACCTCAGTACTACTGCTGCTGCTGTTATCTCAGTACTACTGCTGCTGCTGTTACCTCAGTACTACTGCTGCTGTGTTACCTCAATACTACTGCTGCTGTTACCTCAGTACTACTGCTGTTATCTCAGTACTACTGCTGCTGCTGTTACCTCAGTACTACTACTGCTGCTGTTGCCTCAGCACTACTGCTGCTGTGTTACCTCAGTACTACTGCTGCTGTTACCTCAGTACTGCTACTTTGTTACCTCAGTACTACTGCTGTTATCTCAGTACTACTGCTGCTGCTGTTACCTCAGTACTACTACTGCTGCTGTTACCTCAGCACTACTACTGCTGCTGTTACCTCAGTACCACTGCTGCTGCTGTTACCTCAGTACTACTACTACTGCTGTTACCTCAGTATTTCTGCTGCTGCTGTTGCCTCAGCACTACTGCTGCTGTGTTACCTCAGTACTTCTGCTGCTGTATTACTTCAGTACCGCTGCTGCTTTGTTACCTCAGTACCGCTGCTGCTGTGTTACCTCAGTACCGCTGCTGCTGTGTTACCTCAGTACCTCTGCTGCTGTGTTACCTCAGTACTACTGCTGCTGTATTACTTCAGTACCGCTGCTGCTTTGTTACCTCAGTACCGCTGCTGCTGTGTTACCTCAGTACTACTGCTACTGTGTTACCTCAGCACTACTGCTGCTGTGTTACCTCAGTACCGCTGCTGCTGTGTTACCTCAGTACTGCTGCTGCTGTTACCTCAGTACTACTGCTGCTGTTACCTCAGTACTACTGCTGTTGTTACCTCAGCACTACTGCTGCTGTGTTACCTCAGTACTGCTGCTGCTGTTACCTCAGCACTACTGCTGCTGTGTTACCTCAGTACTGCTGCTGCTGTGTTACCTCAGTACTGCTGCTGCTGTTACCTCAGCACTACTGCTGCTGTGTTACCTCACTACTGCTGCTGCTGTTACCTCAGTACTACTGCTGCTGCTGTTACCTCAGTACTACTGCTGCTGTTACCTCAGTACCACTGCTGCTGTGTTACCTCAGTACTGCTGCTGCTGTTACCTCAGTATACCTGCTGCTGCTTTTACGTCAGTACTACTGCTACATCAGTACTTCTGCTACTTTGTTACCTCAGTACTACTACTGCTGCTGTTACCTCAGTAATACTGCTGCTGTTATCTCAGTACTACTGCTGCTGATGTTACCTCAGTACTACTACTGCTGCTGCTGTTAACTCAGTACCACTTCTGCTGCTATTATCTCAGTACTACTGCTGCTGCTGTTACCTCAGTACTACTGCTACTGTGTTACCTCAGTACTACTGCTGCTGTTACCTCAGTATCACTACTGCTGCTGTTACCTCAGTACTACTGCTACATCAGTACTTCTGCTACTTTGTTACCTCAGTACTACTACTGCTGCTGTTACCTCAGTACTACTACTACTGCTGTTACCTCAGTACCGCTGCTGCTGTGTTACCTCAGTACTGCTCTTTGTTACCTCAGTACTACTGCTGCTGTTACCTCAGTACTGCTACTTTGTTACCTCAGTACTACTGCTGCTGCTGTTATCTCAGTACTACTGCTGCTGCTGTTACCTCAGTACTACTGCTGCTGTGTTACCTCAATACTACTGCTGCTGTTACCTCAGTACTACTGCTGTTATCTCAGTACTACTGCTGCTGCTGTTACCTCAGTACTACTACTGCTGCTGTTGCCTCAGCACTACTGCTGCTGTGTTACCTCAGTACTACTGCTGCTGTTACCTCAGTACTGCTACTTTGTTACCTCAGTACTACTGCTGTTATCTCAGTACTACTGCTGCTGCTGTTACCTCAGTACTACTACTGCTGCTGTTACCTCAGCACTACTACTGCTGCTGTTACCTCAGTACCACTGCTGCTGCTGTTACCTCAGTACTACTACTACTGCTGTTACCTCAGTATTTCTGCTGCTGCTGTTGCCTCAGCACTACTGCTGCTGTGTTACCTCAGTACTTCTGCTGCTGTATTACTTCAGTACCGCTGCTGCTTTGTTACCTCAGTACCGCTGCTGCTGTGTTACCTCAGTACCGCTGCTGCTGTGTTACCTCAGTACCTCTGCTGCTGTGTTACCTCAGTACTACTGCTGCTGTATTACTTCAGTACCGCTGCTGCTTTGTTACCTCAGTACCGCTGCTGCTGTGTTACCTCAGTACTTCTGCTGCTGTATTACTTCAGTACCGCTGCTGCTTTGTTACCTCAGTACTTCTGCTGCTGTATTACCTCAGTACCGCTGCTGCTGTGTTACCTCAGTACCGCTGCTGCTGTGTTACCTCAGTACCTCTGCTGCTGTGTTACCTCAGTACTACTGCTGCTGTATTACTTCAGTACCGCTGCTGCTGTGTTACCTCAGTACTTCTGCTGCTGTATTACTTCAGTACCGCTGCTGCTTTGTTACCTCAGTACCGCTGCTGCTGTGTTACCTCAGTACCGCTGCTGCTGTGTTACCTCAGTACCTCTGCTGCTGTGTTACCTCAGTACTACTGCAGCACTGACTGTCACTCTCTGTCCATGTCTCCTGTCCTCCCTTTCTCCTTCTCCTCTCTTCCGCCCATCCCCCCCGTCCTCCTCACTTGTCAGGCGTGTCATGATAGCGCAGAGTGAGTGGGATGAGAAATGGCCTCATCCCACTAGAGAGAGATACTCCACACTGATCTCATCACTAGAGGACTGAACGCTGTAGTGACCTCCTCATACACCGCATTGATTCACACACACACTCACACACAAACACACACACCACACACCACATACACACACACACACACACACACACACACACACACACACACACACACACACACACACACACACACACACACACACACACACACACACGGCTGTGTCATCCTTCACCAGCCCTGGGCCATAGAGAGGACACTCACCTGCTATTGTAGTGCACCTAACTGAAGACCTACTTTACCATCCTCCTCCTGGAAGTGGGTTATATGAAGGTCACACACTCAACAGCCCAACATGTAGAGGTGAAGTTTATAGGATGCAGCCTCTTCAGACTTTAAGGGTCCTTACACAGTCCTCCAGTCCCCAAGGGTCAGCCCTGGTATCTTGTCCCCGTTCAAGTTTCCATCAGGAATCACACTGAACGAAGATCATATCTGTGTGCTGCTCGTAGTAAGGAATGCTGTTTTAATGTTAGGTGAATGTTCAGTGACATTGTAAGTGAATCCACCTGCCCTCCATGTCTATCTACTGAAGTACGTGGCAGATTATTGTCCTTATCTGGTGTGTGTGTGAGTGTGCGTTTGTGTGTGAGAGAGTGAGAAAGAGAGTGAAAAAGTGGCGGATAGAGCGAGGGAGAGAAATAGAAAGAGGGAGATTGGACAAATGAGTTCAGAGAAAGTGCTGACACCAGTGTTCTGCTTGCATTCTGTTTGTTTGTCCCATCATGCAACAGCGCAGTGTAAATACACAGTAATTACTGGCCACAGCTCATATTGTTTTAATTCAATCAGATGACAGCTGTTGGCACCATCACATTTAGCCCATGTTGTGGGCCAGACAGCTTCTTTTTTTTTCATGTGTCACGAGCAATGACGCAGGGTCACAGACGGGTCATGTGGTGCCAGTGAGGGGCATCTGCTCTGGGAGGAGGGCAGATTATTATTCACTGGGCTGTCAAAGTACAGAGCACACAGGATGGCATGGAGGAAAAAAATATTCTGCCCTGCGCTACCGGCAGCCACAGACAGGGGGAGCCGGTGGACTTTAGAATCCCACAATCTATTGGAAAGAGGGATCTTATTGTGATAGGTCCACACCGCCGGAGCCTGCTTCCTTTGTTGCCTCCCAACTGTCGCACCCCCCCTTCCCTCTCGCCTCCTCTCTCTCTCTCACTCACACACACACTCTCTCTTTCTCTCTCGTTCTTTCTCCTGCCTCATCTCCCCTTCCTCTCCCATCCGTGGATGAAATGAGCAGGACCAGGAGAGGTGTTGTGGATCAGACAGATAGACACAGTGAGTGGGACTGGAGGAGAGGGGTTTCTTCACTGCTGTACTGACTGTGAGCCTGGAATAGGCTGCTGCTGGCTGGGCTCTTTGTGGAGATATACGTACCTGTGGAGAACGGACACTGACACAGCTGGCTGCCAATAACACTCAACTGTGAGAGCCGCCGTGCAAGAGGTGCATTTTACTGTGTGTCGTTGGTGAATTTAGGTATGTGTGTGGGGGGGAAGAGGTATCGTGTGTGTGTGTGTGTGTGTGTGTGTGTGTGTGTGTGTGTGTGTGTGTGTGTGTGTGTGTGTGTGTGTGTGTGTGTGTGTGTGTGTGTGTGTGTGTGTGTGTGTGTGTGTGTGTGTGTGTGTTTTTGCATTGAATGATGTATGTATCAGTCTGTTTTTTACTGTGTGGATTAACATGGCATAGCCTCTTTCTCATGCTGATGTCAATTGGCTGGTTGGGTTGTTTTGTTTCCTTGGCAGAACAGGATTTTATTTCTGACCCCATTCAGGCGTAGTCTTTGATTATAAATTCATGTTTAGGCTATTAATTTGTACAATGTTGGTGCGGTGCGAGAGAGAGAGAGGGAGGGAGAAAGGAGAATGCAGTAGATAAAACATTCCTCCGACGTTGTCGGCAGATAAACTTGTTCTTCAAAAGTAGGTTATTCATGAATTCATGTGACTTCTCGACGCTCATTATAAAACGCTCTCTGGCTGACACATTGAGATTGCGTTTTGTCTGTCAGTGCGCATGCTCTCCAACAGACGGAACGCTTGAATGTCGTTGCCTTGGGGTCTGAAAGATGAGATAGAGGACCTAAGCATTGCCAGGCATTGGGCCAAATTCCTGTCTTTTAGTGTCTGCTGAAGGTTAGGGGAACATTTCTCTCTGGTTCCCTCTTAGCGTTATCAAGGGAAATGACGAGTCCATTCAGTCATCCTGTTTCAGTGGGAATTCCATTGGTTTGAGGACGTGTGCCCTCTTGGTTGGCTTGAGATGGAGGATATTTCAAGAGGATATTGTAGGCACAGGAGGCTGTTGAGGGGAGGACGGCTCACAGTAACATCTGGAACGGAGCAGGCGGAATGGCATCAAACACATGGAAATACTCCGCTCCAGCCATTACCACAAGCCTGTCCTCCCCAATTAAGGTGCCACTAAACCTCCTGTGGTTGCAGGCTATGTGTGTGGAGTGTGTGGATGTCAACACTGTATATGGTGTACGTGGGATTGTGTGATGGTACCATAGTGGAATATATGGGGTCAGACAGACAGGCAGAGCGAGACAGGCAGACAGACACAGTGAGTGGTAGTAGTACAAATGTGGTGTATCGGTGAGGCTTGTGTCCATTCCAGCCCTCTCTCTCGCTCTCTCTCTCCCTGGAGCTTTGCCGTTGCCTCCCTCTCTCCTTCCCCTTCGACCCCTCCCTCGTCCCCTTCGATCCCTCCCTCCATCCTGCTGAGGAGGCAAATTTAGAGTGGGCAAGCTTTAGCCCATTCATAATTTCGATGGGGGGGGGTGGAAAAGGAGGGAGGGGGAGAGAAAGACCCCCCAGAGACCTCATTACGTATTTATGTCTAGATGTGTAGACATTTCTCTCAACACATGTTTGCCTCATTCCCAATTAACACCCTCACTCCCAATCCAACGGCTATGTTGACAGATGTTTAACCGATAGAACCATGCTTCTGTATCTGTATTGCTTGCTCTCTGGGGGTTTAGGCTGGGTTTCTGTAGAAGTACTTTGTGACAACTGCTGATGTAAAAAGGGCTTTATAAATAAATGTGATTGATTGATTGATAGAGCTCACACTGGTCCATGCTTTGGTGTTTGTTTGCATAATATGCAAATATTGTCTATTGTGACATCATGGGTTTGACTGTTGAGTTTTTCCAGACCACAGGAAAAACGTATGGCTGGTCACGTGATCAGGACAAACTCCTGGCCCTGACCATGACACCTGCTCTTAGGCCTTACCGAGTTGTTATTGGTCTTTTCCTCCAGGGGGCGTCATAGACAAGGACCTGCGTCACTACCTCAACCTGCGCTTCCAGAAGGCTTCAGTGGACCACGAGCTCCAGCAGATCATTAGAGACAACCTCTACCTCCGCACCATACCCTGTGAGTAACCCCCCCTGACCCAGTCCACAATCTCTTACCTGGTGTCCCTCTCGCCCTCTCACAGGGAGATATTCTTCATCCACCCCAGCCTACCTGTCCAATAACACACGGAATCTTCCATGTTTCCTGGCCATGCCACCTGGAAAAACTAGCTGTGAGATATCCACAGATCTGGTTCAAATCTCACTTTCCAAACTTGGGAATAAGTAAAATAGATACACAACATGTAGATTCCCTCCAATCGTTGAAATACATTGGCATGTGAATCTGCTTCTTCTCCAGCAGCTACTGACCCTCTGTTGGTCTGGCTGGGTTCAGTAATGGATGATCTAGCTTCATGATTTGGCTGGAGGGATGAACCTGGCCTCCTGCAGCCGCCTGTCTCAGCGGAAGGTGGACTCAGATTGAACCTTGGCAGCGCAGTTCTGTAATCAGCACCTGAATTTCAGCAGGCAGGCGGGCACCGTGGTTAAGGACTATTTATTGTAAAACCATGCCAGTTTTAGTCTCCCAGCTCAGTTGACTATCTAGCTAGCCCTCCAGCGCGGCATTTGGAGAGCTTTGGTCTACTAATGGAATGTGTGTATGTGTGTAGCAGTGCTCCTACATAGCATTTAGACTGAAACAGTCAAAAGAGATTCAATACTTAGTCATGTTTGTTATGTTTCATTGGCAACAATGCATATACAGTTGAAGTCGGAAGTTTACATACACTTCGGTTGGAATCATTAACTTGTTTTTCAACCACTCCATACATTTCTTGTTAACAAACGATAATTTTGGCAAGTCGGTTAGGACATCTACTTTGTGCATGACACAAGTAATTTTTCCAACAATTGTTTACAGACAGATTATTTCACTTATAATTCACTGTATCACAATTCCAGTGGGTCAGAAGTTTACATACACTAAGTTGACTGTGCCTTTAAACAGCTTGGACAATTCTAGAAAATTATTTAATGGCTTTAGAAGCTTCTGATAGGCTAATTGACATCATTTGAGTCAATTGGAGGTGTACCTGTGGATGTATTTCAAGGCCTACCTTCAAACTCAGTGCCTCTTTGATTGACATCATGGGAAAATCAAAAGAAATCAGCCAAGACCTCAGGAAAAAATTGTAGACCCCCACAAGTCTGGTTCATCCTTGGGAGCAATTTCCAAATGCCTGAAGGTACCACGTTCATCTGTACAAACAATAGTACGCAAGTATAAACAACATGGGACCACGCAGCCGCCATACCGCTCAGGAAAGAGACGCGTTCTGTCTCCTAGAGATGAATGTACTTTGGTGCGAAACGTGCAAATCAATCCCAGAACAACAGCAAAGGACCTTGTGAAGATGCTGAAGGAAACAGGTACAAAAGTATCTATATCCACAGTTAAACGAGCCCTATATCAACATAATCTGAAAGAGCACTCAGCAAGGAAGAAGCCACTGCTCCCAAACCGCTATAAAAAATGCCAGACTACGGTTTGCAACTGGACATGAGGACAAAGATTGTACTTTTTGGAGAAATGTCCTCTGGTCTGATGAAACAAAAACAGAACTGGGAGGCTTGCAAGCCGAAGAACACCATCCCAACCGTGAAGCACGGGGGTGACAGCATCATGTTGTGGGGGTGCTTTGCTGCAGGAGGGAATGGTGCACTTCACAAAATAGATGGCATCATGAGGTAGGGAAATTATGTGGATATATTGAAGCAACATCTCAAGACATCAGTCAGGAAGTTAAAGCTTGGTCGCAAATGGGTCTTCCAAATGGACAATGACCCCAAGCATACTTCCAAAATTGTGGCAAAATGGCTTGAGGACAAGAAAGTCAAGGTATTGGAGTGGCCATCACAAAGCCCTGACCTCAATCCTATAGAAAATGTATGGGCAGAACTGAAAAGCGTGTGCGAGCAAGGAGGCCTACAAATCTGACTCAGTTACACCAGCTCTGTCAGGAGGAATGGGCTAAAATTCACCCAACTTATTGTGGGAAGCTTGTGGAAGGCTACCCAAAACGTTTGACCCAAGTTAAACAGTTTAAAGGCAATGCTACACTCAATTAGTATTTGGTATGTAAACTTCTGACCCACTGGGAATGTGATGAAAGAAATAAAAGCTGAAATAAATCCTTATCTCTGCTATTATTCTGACATTTCACATTCTTAAAATAAAGTGGTGATTCTAACTGACCTAAGACAGGGTATTTTTACTAGGATTAAATATCAGGAATTGTGAAAAACTGAGTTTAGATGTATTTGGCTAAGGTGTATGTGTCACGCTCGCTATCCTCAAACTCCCTGTCATAAATTGACCAAGTTCCACATCTTTTAATTAAAGTGAAACCGAAACAATCAAAAAACAAACAGGTAAACAGCAAAGAATGTGACGCAACCGAGGTGCACACAAACAGACACGGAAAATAATAATTACCCACAAAACACAGGTGGGAAAAGTATGGTTCTCAATCAGAGACAACGATAGACAGCTGCCTCTGATTGAGAACCACACCCGGCCAAACACATAGAAATAGAAAATCATAGAACATAGACTGCCCACCCAAATCACACCCTGACCAAACCAAAATAGAGACATAAAACGCTCTCTACGGTCAGGGCGTGACAGTATGTAAACTTCCGACTTTAACTGTAGATGAGTATTCTGTAGACAAGGTTTCTCATCAAGGTTCTTGTCTCTCATGATGTTATGGAGGAGATTATGTTTAATCCATAACATCAAATTTGATTTGTCACATACACATGTTCAGCAGATGTTATTGCGGGTGTATCGAAATGCTTGTGTTTCTAGTTCCAACAGTGCATTTATATCTAACAAGTAATGTCTAACAATTGCACAACAATACACACACTACACACACATTTAAAGTAAAATAGCTGACGAGCAATGTCGGAGCACCATAGACTAAAATACAGTAGAATAGAATAGAATACAGTATATACATACTGAATGCGATGAGAAGTGCAAAATATGTAAACATTATTAAAGTGACTAGTGTTCCAATTATTAAAGTGGCCAGTGATTTCAAGTATATGTAAATAGGGCAGCAGTCTCTAATGTGCTAGTGATGGCTATTTAACAGTCTGATGGCATTGGAATAGAAGCTGTTTTTCAGTCTCTCGGTGCCAGCTTTGATGCACCTGTACTGACCTCGCCTTCTGGATGATAGCGGGGTGAACAGGCAGTGGCTCGGGTGGTTGTTGTCCTTGATGATCTTTTTGGCCTTCCTGTGACATCGGGTGCTGTAGGTGTCCTGGGGGGCAGGTAGTGCACCCCCGGTGATGCGTTGGGCAAACCGCACCACCCTCTGGAGAGCCCTGCGGTTGCGGGCGCTGCAGTTACCGTACCAGGCGGTGATACAGCCCGACAGGATGCTCTCAATTGTGCATCTGTAAAAGTTTGTGAGTGTTTTAAGTGCCAAGCCAAATTTCTTCAGATGCCTGAGGTTGAAGTGGCGCTATTGGGTGGACCATTTCAGTTTGTCAGTGATGTGTGTTCACTCGTTTAATGGTCCTCATGATATTTGTCTGTACAACATTTGCTCTCAAAAATGTCATCTTAGGTGATATTAGCTGGAAGTGTGTTTGTGTGTGCGTGCGTGCATCCTCATGCATTTTTTTGTGTGTGTGGGTCTGCTTGTGTGTGTGGGTCTGCTTGTGTGTGGGGGTCTGCGTGTGTGTGGGGGTCTGCTTGTGTGTGTGGGTGCATCTGTGCGTGTGTGCGTTCATAATGTATTACCCTAGCCATGCCGTTCCAGCCCATCTGTCTGTATCCATAATGGAGAGACATTCTTCAAGGCACGTCAGGGAGATTTCATTAGGCCCATTTTGACTCTCCTCTGTGGACAGGGAAATGAGAGGTACAAGAAGGCCTATTTGTTAGAGGCGGGCACCAGTGTTATTCTCCCATAACTCCATGAGGTGGATTTGTGGAGGGAGGGAGGGGGAATGAAAGAGAGAGCGCTGGCAGTGGATGATCAGAGGAAGTGTGAGTCATTATTCCCGCAGCACAGGAGCTGCATGGCCTTGGACTTCCATTGACTGAAGCGTGTGGTGCTAGGAGAGAGAGATGGACATATGAGAGACAGAGGAGGGACAGGCCCAGTGGAAGTGGGTGGGAAAGGAGAGAAAAGAGCGATGACGCACCTCATGGGATGAGAGTGAGAGACCAAGAGACCTGTTACTAACAACCTCACCCAAACTTGTAAAAATAGACAAGATCCTGCAACCATGGATAGGTAAATACCTGTCTATTTATGGAAAAATTGCTCTGATTACCTCCTTAGTCATATCTCAGTTTACTCACGTACTTATGGCGCTGCCTACTCCTGATGATTCGTTTTTCAAATCATATGAGCAAAACATATTTCGCTTTATCTGGGACGCTAAACCAGACAAAATAAAACGAGCCTATCTATATAATGAATATGAATTGGGTGGGTTGAGATCATTAAATATAAAAGCCCTAAACCTCTCTCTAAAAGCTTCACTCATTCAAAAGTGTTATTTGAACCCTAAATGGTTCTCAAGTAGATTACTAAGAAAAGCTCATCCATTGTTTAAAAATGGCCTTTTTGCCTTTGTGCAGATTTCCATGTCTCATTTTCGATTAATTGAAAATGATACTTTTTCCAAAGTATCTGTCTTTTTCAAACAAGCATTGCAGAGCTGGCTACAATTTCAATTTCATCCCCCTGAAACAATAGAACAAATATTACAACAAATATTATGGCTGACCTCAAATGTGGTGGTTGATAAAATACCTGTATTTATGGGAAAGATGTTTGAAAAGGGTATTTTGTTCTTAAATTATATTGTAAATTGTAATGGTAGAGTTATGTCCTTCATGGAGTTATCAGAATTGTTCAGGAAGGTCTGCTCAATCCAATAGTACAACCAATTGATTACAGCATTGCCCCAAAAATGGAGGAGGCTGGTGGCAGCGGGGGGTAGGGAACTGGTCTGTCTATAAGTATACCAGTTTCATTTGAGGACCAGGATGTTGACAACTGTGCCATACAGATTGCAAAATAGTTGGGAAGAGATTTTTGATGTACCGATTCCATGGTACAGGGTGTATGAGTTGATATATAAAACAACGCAAGATTCAAGACTTCGTGCTTTTCAGCTAAAATTAGTATATAGAATTCTTGCCACCAACAAAATGTTGAATATTTAGGGCATAAAATGATCGAAGCTCTGCAGATTTTGTTGTGAGGATACAGAATCAATAGACCATTTATTTTGGTATTGCCCTCAGGTAGCCTGTTTCTGGTCTCAGGTTCTGGTCTCAGGTTCAGGAATGGCTGAAAATGCATAGCATTGATCTAAAATTGACCCTAGAAATAGTACTGTTAGGAGATCTGGAGAGGCCGGGTCAGTCAATTACTAATATACTAATACTCTTAGTAAAAGTATTTATCTTCAACACGCAATCTGTAGATTCTATTCGATTAGATAGATTGAAATTGTACGTTAAACATCATAGCATAGTTGAAAGATATGTGTTGCGTAGAAACACAAAGTGGGTGGCCAACAGAGATATATGGGATGGGCTGAGGGAAGCTGAGGATTGGTATGTGGAATTGGAGACAAGTGGGAGTGGAGTTGCTGTGTGAGAGAGAGAATGATGGTCAAAAGATAAAGGGGTAAAAAAGTCAAAATAAAACATAATAAAAGTACATTTGAATGACACTAAGTGGCAGTGTTTTTACAACTAATGCCGGTTTACCTGAGGCTAATGCCGTGCAGGTGTTTGTACACATGCATATACACACACTCTCATTCAAATAAACACATACAAGAACACACACATACATGTAATAGTGCCAGACATGCACACTAACATATAAAATAGGCATTGCTGTTATGATTTCAGTTGTCCTTGATGTCCTTTGTTTTAAATGTATTATATTTTTTAATTGTTGTTTGCTGTTTTCTTCTGTCTTTTCCTTTTTTCTCTTTAGTTCATTCTCTTGGTTGTTGGTGCATTGGGGGGGTTCTTGGGAGGGACTGTGGGAGGGGTCTCGAATGGTTGAGGGACAGCTATTGGGGAACTGTGGGGGGATCTTGGAGGGTTCGGGTTTCACAAGATTGTGATCATGAAAAAGGAAACTATGACATATATTTTATGTCACTATCATGCACACGCACCCTCACACAAGGATGGCTCTATTGCGGATAGACTGATAAATGTTTGATAGAGTCTTGATGCTGTATTGTTTGTCCTTCATGTTCTAATACTTTAATTTGACCCCTTCCTTGTCTTTTTTGTAATAAATAATTATATTTAAAAAAAACAACCTCACCCATACGCGTACAGTGCCTTGCAAAAGTATTCATCCCCCTTGGCGTTTTCCTATTTTGTTGCATTACAACCTGGAATTTAAATAGATTTTTATTTGGAATTCATGTAATGGATATACACAAAATAGTCTAAATTGGTGAAGTGAAATAAAATAAAGACTTTTTATCAATAAAATGAAAAATTCAAAACGGAAAAGTGATGCGTGCATATGTATTCACCCCCTTTGCTATGAAGCCCCTAAATAAGATCTGGTGCAACCAATTACTTTCAGAAATCACATAATTAGTTAGATTGCACACAGGTGGACTTTATTTAAGTGTCACATGATCTGTCACATGATCTCAGTATATATACACCTATTCTGAAAGGCTCCAGTGTCTGCAACACCACTAAGTAAGGGGCACCACCAAGTAAGCCATGAAGACCAAGGAACTCTCCAAACCGGTCAGGGACAAAGTTGTGGAGAAGTACAGATCAGGGTTGGGTTCTAAAAAAATATCCGAAACTTTGAACATCCCACAGAGCACCATTAAATCCATAATAAAAAAATGGAAAGAATATGGCACCATAACAAACCTGCCGAGAAGGCCGCCCACCAAAACTCACGGACCAGGCAAGGAGGGCATTAATCAGAGAGGCAACAAAGAGACCAAAGATAACCCTGAAGGAGCTGCAATCTCTATAGCGGAGATTGGAGTATCTATCCATAGGACCACTTTAAGTCGTGCACTCCACAGAGCTGGGCTTTACTGAAGAGCGGCCAGAAAAAAGCCATTCCTTAAAGAAAAAAATAAGCAAACACGTTTGGTGTTCGCCAAAAGGCATGTGGGAGACTCCCCAAACATATGGAAAAATGTACTCTGGTCAGATGAGACTAAATTTGAGCTTTTTGGCCATCAAGGAAAACATTATACAGTGGGGCAAAAAAGTATTTAGTCAGCCACCAATTGTGCAAGTTCTCCCACTTAAAAAGATGAGAGAGGCCTGTAATTTTCATCATAGGTACACTTCAACTATGACAGACAAAATGAGAAAAAAAAATCCAGAAAATCACATTGTAGGATTTTTAATTTATTTATTTGCAAATTATGGTGGAAAATAAGTATTTGGTCAATAACAAAAGTTTATCTCAATACTTTGTTATATACCCTTTGTTGGCAATGACAGAGGTCAAATGTTTTCTGTAAGTCTTCACAAGGTTTTCACACACTGTTGCTGGTATTTTGGCCCATTCCTCCATGCAGATCTCCTCTAGAGCAGTGATGTTTTGGGGCTGTTGCTGGGCAACACGGACTTTCAACTCCCTCCAAAGATTTTCTATGGGGTTGAGATCTGGAGACTGGCTAGGCCACTCCAGGACCTTGAAATGCTTCTTACGAAGCCACTCCTTCATTACCCGGGCGGTGAGTTTGGGATCATTGTCATGCTGAAAGACCCAGCCACGTTTCATCTTCAATGCCCTTGCTGATGGAAGGAGGTTTTCACTCATAATCTCACGATACATGGCCCCATTCATTCTTTCCTTTACACGGATCAGTCATCCTGGTCCCTTTGCAGAAACACAGCCCCAAAGCATGATGTTTCCACCCCCATGCTTCACAGTAGGTATGGTGTTCTTTGGATGCAACTCAGCATTCTTTGTCCTCCAAACACGACGAGTTGAGTTTTTACCAAAAAGTTATATTTTGGTTTCATCTGACCATATGACATTCTCCCAATCTTCTTCTGGATCATCCAAATGCTCTCTAGCAAACTTCAGACGGGCCTGGACATGTACTGGCTTAAGCAGGGGGACACGTCTGGCACTGCAGGATTTGAGTCCCTGGCGGCGTAGTGTGTTACTGATGGTAGGCTTTGTTACTTTGGTCCCAGCTCTCTGCAGGTCATTCACTAGGTCCCCCCGTGTGGTTCTGGGATTTTTTCTCACCGTTCTTGTGATCATTTTGACCCCACGGGGTGAGATCTTGCGTGGAGCCCCAGATCGAGGGAGATTATCAGTGGTCTTGTATGTCTTCCATTTCCTAATAATTGCTCCCACAGTTGATTTCTTCAAACCAAGCTGCTTACCTATTGCAGATTCAGTCTTCCCAGCCTGGTGCAGGTCTACAATTTTGTTTCTGGTGTCCTTTGACAGCTCTTTGGTCTTGGCCATAGTGGAGTTTGGAGTGTGACTGTTTGAGGTTATGGACAGCTGTTTTTTATACTGATAACAAGTTCAAACAGGTGCCATTAATACAGGTAACGAGTGGAGGACAGAGGAGCCTCTTAAAGAAGAAGTTACAGGTCTGTGAGAGCCAGACATCTTGCTTGTTTGTAGGTGACCAAATACTTATTTTCCACCATAATTTGCAAATAAATAAAAAAAAAATCCTACAATGTGATTTTCTGGATTTTCTTTTCTCATTTTGTCTGTCATAGTTGAAGTGTACCTATGATGAAAATTACAGGCCTCTCTCATCTTTTTAAGTGGGAGAACTTGCACAATTGGTGGCTGACTAAATACTATTTTGCCCCACTGTATCTGGCGCAAATCCAACACCTTTCATCACCCCGAGAACACCATCCCCACAGTGAAGCATGGTGGTGGCAGCATCATGCTGTGGGGATGTTTTTCATTGGCAGGGACTGGGAAACTGGTAAGAATTGAAGGAATGATGGATAGCATTAAATACAGGGAAATTCTTGAAGGAAATCTGTTTCAGTCTTCCAGAGATTTGAGACTGGGACAAAGGTTCACCTTCCAGCAGGACAATGACCCTAAGCATACTACTAAAGCAACACCCGAGTGGTTTAAGGGGAAACATTTAAATGACTTGGAATGGCCTAGTCAAAGCCCAGACCTCAATCCAATTGAGAATCTGTGGTATGACTTAAAGATTGCTCTACACCAGCAGAAACAATCCAACTTGAAGGAGCTGGAACAGTTCTACCTTGAAGAATGGGCAAAAATCCCAGTGGCTAGATATGCCAAACTTATAGAGACATACCCCAAAAGACTTGCAGCTGTAATTGCTGCAAAAGGTGGCTCTACAAAGTATTGACTTTGCAGGGTGAATAGTTATGCATGCTCACGTTTTCTGTTTTTTTGTCTTATTTCTTGTTTGTTTCACAATAAAACCTATTTTGCATCTTCAAAGTGGTAACCATGTTGTCTAAATCAAATGATACAAACCCCCCAAAAATCTATTTTAATTCCAGGTTGTAAAGCAACAAAATCGGAAAAATGCCAAGGGGGTGAATACGTTCGCAAGCCACTGTAGAAGACTGCAGAGAGAGAGAGCGAGAGGGAGAGGAAAGAGAGAGGGAGGCAAAGGTAGGAATAGATACTTGAGCCAGGATCAGGGGACAGAGGATATATTCTTGAGCCAGGATCCGGGGGCAGGGGATAGATACATGAACGAGGATCAGGGGACTGGGGATAGATACTTGAACCAGGATCAGGGGACTGGGGATAGATACATGAACGAGGATCAGGGGACTGGGGATAGATACATGAACCAGGATCAGGGGACTGGGGATAGATACATGAACCAGGATCAGGGGACTGGGGATAGATACATGAACGAGGATCAGGGGACTGGGGATAGATACATGAACCAGGATCAGGGGACTGGGGATAGATACATGAACGAGGATCAGGGGGCTGGGGATAGATACTTGAGCCAGGATCAGGGAACAGGGGATAGATACATGAACCAGAGACTGGGGATAGATACTTGAGCCAGGATCCGGGGACTGGGGATAGATACTTGAGCCAGGGACAGGAGATAGATACTTGAGCCAGGATCCGGGGGCAGGGGATAGATACATGAACCAGGATCAGGGGACTGGGGATAGATACTTGAGCCAGGATCAGGGGACAGGGGATAGATACTTGAGCCAGGGACAGGGGACAGGGGATAGATACTTGAGCCAGGATCAGGGGACAGGGGATAGATACTTGAGCCAGGGACAGGGGGCAGGGGATAGATACATGAACCAGGATCAGGGGACTGGGGATAGATACTTGAGCCAGGATCAGGGGACAGGGGATAGATACTTGAGCCAGGGACAGGGGACTCAGGGTTGAGGACAGAGATACTGCAGCTCATGCCAATAGTATTCCATGTATCTTACCCTGATAGCGTAGCGATGAGATGTGGCCAGCTAATACAGTGCTTCCAGCTCTTATACAAATGGCCTCTTCTGACTCCAATGTGACAGTGAGAAATCAGCCCCATCACCTGGTAATCCACCTAGATCTGATTTGATAGGGGGGTCAACAGTTGAGTGACATTAGTATGTGCCACTCTGATGACAATGACCCATAGGCTCCGCCCCACCTGGATTCTAGGACCTTCCTTTGCTATACTGTATGCAGTCTGAATGTATGGGGTCTTTCTCTCTCGCTCTCTCTCTCTCCCTTTCTCTCTCACTCTTGCTTGCTCCCTTTTTCTCACTGTTTCTTTCTATTGCTCTTTCTCTCTTTTTCTGATCTTCTCTCCCTTTCTCTATTTCTCTCTTCTCTCTCTCTCTGCTGTATGTAAAATGTGCTACAGCTTGGAAAATGAATAAATGTGACTCTGGATGACAACATAATGATATTTGTATTATGATATTAGGCTGTTTTCCTAAAGTAGTCAAATCTGCTTCGTGTTTTGTTTTCTTGCCACGATACTAACGAGAATCGCGATGCTGGTATCGTCCCGGCACTACTAGCAATCTACTGTAGCTATTCTTGGCTTCCTTCGCTGCCTGTGATGGCAGTCTACATGTGTGGACACATTAAAGCTCTCTGTGGGAAATGGGCTTACCTGTTACTCTGAATAATGCAGCTGATTCAAAGGATGAAAAGAGCACATGGTTGTTAAGTGGGACTTATCATTGAGTCTGGAGTTGGGGGAGAGAGAGAGAGACATCATTATAACACTGTACATAGCCATAATATGATGTGTCTATTCCTAAGAATATAAATGTGTCTATTCCTTTCAAGCTTGTGAGTGTAATGTTTACTGTTCATTTTTGATTGTTTATTTCACTTTTTGTAAACATATGTTTCCCATGCCAATAAAGCCCTTTGAATTGAGAGAGCGGAGAGAGAGACAGAGAGATTAAGTTCTCTCTTTCTCTCTCTTTGTCTCTCCCTCTCTTCCCCCTCTTTGACATTCCATTGATTGGCATTGCAGCGTCGTGCTCTGTCCATGTAAATGCCCATGATCAGCCTGTTAGTTCGTTTTAATGGTGGGTGGCCCAACAGGTGAAGCTAGGACCTTGTGTTGTTAATGGTGGGACGCCTAGCAGGGCGTCCAGCCAATGTGTCCTTGATGGACAAAACACCCAGTGAGCATCAGTAAATGGGAACTTAGGTTTTATGGAGGGTGTGATTGAATATATATGCCGTGTGTGTGTGTGTGTGTGCATGCATGTGCTGCTATGTGGAATGGGAGCATTGTGTTAGAATGGGCAGAGTTTGTGTACCAGAGTGTGTGATTAATGGTGAGGCTGCTGCCCAGAGGGACATTGAGTGTATGCTAATGGTTAGGGAGGAAAGACCACTGGGGGTGTTTACTAAAGAGTAGTGCTCGAAGAGAGGGAGAGAGAGAGAGGGAGGGAGAGAGAGGGAGAGAGAGAGGAATGTGCCACAAACTACCTGTTCTCTGTCAGAGCTGTGAGTCTGTGATGATCTGATTGTTTGGTACTGGTAAGAGCTGTGTGATGATATGATTGTTTGGTACCGGTGAGAGCTGTGTGATGATATGATTGTTTGGTACCGGTGAGAGCTGTGTGATGATATGGTTGTTTGGTACTGGTGAGAGCTGTGTGATGATCTGATTGTTTGGTACTGGTGAGAGCTGTGTGATGCTCTGATTGTTTGGTACTGGTGAGAGCTGTGCGATGATCTGATTGTTTGGTACCGGTGAGAGCTGTGTGATGCTCTGATTGTTTGGTACTGGTGAGAGCTGTGTGATGCTCTGATTTTTTGGTACTGGTGAGAGCTGTGTGATGATATGATTGTTTTGTACTGGTGAGAGCTGTGTGATGATCTGATTGTTTGGTACCGGTGAGAGCTGTGTGATGATATGATTGTTTGGTACCGGTGAGAGCTGTGTGATGATATGATTGTTTGGTACTGGTGAGAGCTGTGTGATTATATGATTGTTTGGTACCGGTGAGAGCTGTGTGATGATCTGATTGTTTGGTACTGGTGAGAGCTGTGTGATGATATGATTGTTTGGTACCGGTGAGAGCTGTGTGATGATATGATTGTTTGGTACCGGTGAGAGCTGTGTGATGATCTGATTGTTTGGTACTGGTGAGAGCTGTGTGATGATATGATTGTTTGGTACCGGTGAGAGCTGTGTGCCACAGTAGGGGGTCATCCTCTACCTCTCTCAATTCAATTCAAAGGGCTTTACCTATCTCACACTCTGATGAGCATGTGCTTGTTAGGCGGGTTGCCAGGTATCTGTCAGGTATCCCTCCCTCCTTTCCTGTCTTTTTCACGTCCCTTTCCTGTTATCCTTGTGTTTATGATTGATGGCAGCAATAGAATAATAATAATAATAATAATGGCTCCTCAGCGCTCCTTCCTTCCTTCATGCATTATTCACACTGTCTCTATTAGCACAGAGGCTGCCTAATGAAAGTCGGGTTGACACTGAGCCTCACTCCGGAGCTGGAACAAAGGGCCCCATTGTGGAGCTCTGAGCTGAGGCTGTGTGTGGAGACGAAAGAGTTCTGTGCTCCGTAATAAAGGTGTCTCCATTAGTCAGGCATGTGTGTGTGTGTGTGTGTGTGTGTGTGTGTGTGTGTGTGTGTGTGTGTGTGTGTGTGTGTGTGTGTGTGTGTGTGTGTGTGTGTGTGTGTGTGTGTGTGTGTGTGTGTGTGTGTGTGTGTGTGTGTGTGTGTGTGTGTGTTACCCACAGCAGAGACCTGAGGAGACCTGTTTCTCTGCTCTATAGATCTAAGGCTTGTGCAATCAGCCCTGTCTCACACTATAATTGTGCCTCAGGCTCTTCTCTGGTTCTCCTTCTCTCCGTCTGGACTCTCTCCCTCTCCTTCTCCCTTCATCCTTCACTCAGCCTCAGGTTAGATCGGTCGAAGCCAGGCGCAGGCGCCCTCCCTCTCATACGCCACAGCGCAGCACGCTCACTTTAGCAGCTTACTCACTAGAGCCCGGCCGCGGTTTCCATGGCAACGACTGTCTCCACTCCCTGCCTCCTTCGAAGGCGTGACGCTTCTCAATGTCGCGCTCTCTTTCTTTTCTCTCTCCCTCTCCCTCTCCCTCCTTCGCTTTCTCTTTCTCTCTCTCTCTCAAAACGGAGAAAAAACAGGCACGGCCCTCCAGAAACAGGGACAAACAATAACAGGTATGAGGACATAAAACTGATGTGATTGGCCACATGGGCTGTCAATCATGGTGAAAGTGAAAAGGGATTGGGCTCTGTGCCCGGTGGTTTTGAGTGACAGGGCAGGACACAGATGTTGATAGGCCATAGTGAGAATGAGCTGTGAAGCATTGCTCTTCTGCAGATGTGGCTCCAGAGAGAGCCAGAGAGAAGAGTGCATTTCTCCCCACACATAGAACACGCAACATGGTCATGATCTGTGTGTCTGAGACCCTGCCACATGTTTCCCTTTCTCAGATACTGGATGTGTTCAGCCTAGGGCCACCTTGACATGAAGCTCCCAGTGAGCCATCTGGTTCCTACAACCCACTGGTTGATAATATTGAGCTGATGCTCTGGCGTTGTGGGAAGAGAGTGGGGTTGAGTCATGCTAAGTACTTCTCTTTCCCTAGTGATTTCAACCCCTGACATATTGAGTCTGAAGTGTTGCTTTTTCCAGACTTACTGTATCGTTATGATGATGAATTCTATATCTGAAATGTTACTTGTGGAGGAAATGTCTGTTCCATTTCTGTTCCATTGATTCCAACCTCCTCCTCAGTGATAACCTGTATGACTAAGACACAAGGCAGTGCTGACTGGCTCCTCCTCAGTGATAACCTGTATGACTAAGACACAAGGCAGTGCTGACTGACTCCTCCTCAGTGATAACCTGTATGACTAATACACAAGGCAGTGCTGACTGACTCCTCCTCAGTGATAACCTGTATGACTAAGACACAAGGCAGTGCTGACTGGCTCCTCCTCAGTGATAACCTGTATGACTAAGACACAAGGCAGTGCTGACTGACTCCTCCTCAGTGATAACCTGTATGACTAAGACACAAGGCAGTGCTGACTGGCTCCTCCTCAGTGATAACCTGTATGACTAAGACACAAGGCAGTGCTGACTGGCTCTTCCTCAGTGATAACCTGTATGACTAAGACACAAGGCAGTGCTGACTGGCTCCTCCTCAGTGATAACCTGTATGACTAAGACACAAGGCAGTGCTGACTGACTCCTCCTCAGTGATAACCTGTATGACTAAGACACAAGGCAGTGCTGACTGGCTCTTCCTCAGTGATAACCTGTATGACTAAGACACAAGGCAGTGCTGACTGGCTCCTCCTCAGTGATAACCTGTATGACTAAGACACAAGGCAGTGCTGACTGGCTCCTCCTCAGTGATAACCTGTATGACTAAGACACAAGGCAGTGCTGACTGGCTCCTCCTCAGTGATAACCTGTATGACTAAGACACAAGGCAGTGCTGACTGGCTCCTCCTCAGTGATAACCTGTATGACTAAGACACAAGGCAGTGCTGACTGACTCCTCCTCAGTGATAACCTGTATGACTAAGACACAAGGCAGTGCTGACTGACTCCTCCTCAGCCCTCCTACAGTGCTCACAGTGAGGCCCCCTCAGACAGTCATGTTCTATTGCCGTTCACATCATGTACTGTGGCAGGCTGACACACACACACACACACACACACACACACACACACACACACACACACACACACACACACACACACACACACACACACACACACACACACACACACACACACACACACACAAACACACACATGTACACATGCACACACCTGATTTCTGATGTCACAGAGCCCCTTTACCTTTCTCTGTGTGAGGACAGTGACTGGCATCATGTAACTCTCCTTTTATGTAACAGTCAATTTATTTGTGGCAGTTGATGAGCTATAGTTCCAGCCCCATCATCAAGACAAGATGTTCCCAGAAAGTGTATTTGAATCACATGCTAATCCCAAGGAATGAACCTTCAACCTGTGTTACTTAAAATACTGTCTTCTTCCTAAATGTTTGGCATCCATTTTGGCACAGCTGGCAAGGTGACAGAGCAGCAATATGGGAAACTGCCTCCGACAACCGACCCACGAGCCGTATCTCCAAAAGGTACCACGGCCATTTTTAAAAGGACGGCTTATCTATCCAAAAGCTCTAAAGAGTGGTTTTCTCCCTCCTTTGCGCCCCTGACGTAAGGCAGATTGGAATCGAGGGTGCTTTTCAGCGAATCAACTCACGACTCGCCTCCTGGCACGACGTGGCGATGCATCACAAGAAAAGAGAAAATCAACAAACACGTGTTTTGCCAACAGAGATAGAGGACGACTGTGGAGAGCCCTACCGAATTACAGCCCTGCGAAGTCACTCACTGTGTAGAAAGCAAAAACAGTACGTTCCCCATTTCATATCTTGTTTTTTCAGGGAATGTTTGATTTTTATCTGATATGACTTCAAGGTTTTTTTGTGTGTTTGTGTGACGTCGTTTCAACCAGTTTTGCCTTGTCCATGAGTGTGCGCACGCTTTCATTCTCCCATGTACGTGTGTGAGAATTCCCCTCCTCTCTCGCTTAGTTATGTGTGTGACTGACGGGGTTATTTTGGGCTTGGCCTGTCTGTGATTCAGAGGTGAGTAGTTGGTTGTGGACTGCAGTCACCCTGCTCAGATCTGACTCCTGAAGGAGACCTAATGGGGCTACAGCAGCTATAGTAGTCCACTGGTAGGACCAGGCCTGTGAGTGGAGCTCTTTATACCTCTCCTCAGGGTCTCCCTACCTGTCCCACTGTGTGTCTCTCTGAGTCTTAGGGTTTAGTTCAAGCACCGGTGTAAATCCCTGCAGTGTAAAAGGCCCATGAGAACCCCAGCCCAGCCGCTGGTCCCCACAGGTAGGATAGCCAGAGGATGCTAGTTAGGCTGGGTTCAGATATGGCTCCACAGCCATGGGTCTACAGCGTCAATATTCATAGTTCCAGGCAATTATGTCAGAATGGGGTGTTTCAGTGCAGACAGATGGAGGATGGCGGGACGGACACACACTCCTTAGAGGCGCAGAGAGGAGAGGAGCCGATCACTCAGGAAGAAACACGCATGACATCCATTATTTAACTCCACTGGACCCTGTAATGCACACGCTGATATTTATAATCACACACACTATATTCACAATCACACACACACACACGTGTGCACACGCACACACGAAACACACACACACACACACTACTTTCATAGGCCCTCACTTGCCTATCACTTACATTTTTTCCCTCAACCTCCTTTGATTAAATGAATAGATGAAGTCACACTTACATTGACATGGAGACAACTTCTACATGTAATCACACCCAAACACTCCCACACACATACTCCCACACACACATACTCCCACACACACATACTCCCACACACACATGCTCCCTCACACACATGCTCCCACACACACATACTCCCCCACACATACTCCCCCACACATACTCCCCCACACTTACTCCCATACACATTCTCCCACATCCATACCCCCACACACATACTCCCACAATTACCCCCACACACATTCTCCCACACACATACTCCCACATCCATACCCCCACACACATACTCCCACACACATACTCCCACAAACACATTTGCTCAATATTCTGCGTCCCTCCTGAGTGTGTGATTGGTGTGATTTCTGTGTGTGTTGGGACTTGGGATTTGTGTTTGTTTCTGTGTGCGATGCTGTGCCAGGTCTTCTGTTGTGTAATATCAGTGTCACTCTGACCAGTCTCACATGACAGATTCACCCCCTCCTCCTCCTCTCCTCTCCTCACCACCCTTCTCTCTCTCCTGCAGTGTCTCACACTAACTGGCTGTTCTGTTCTGTTCTGCACCAGTAACACTAAGACTTGCAGAACTCAAACTTTTCTTTACCTTGTTGTAAACAAATAATTCCTCGATATGGAGTAAGAATCTAAATTACTTCCTTGGTTAAAATGCAGCCTAATTCATATGGTAACGTGTTGTGTTGAATAATGGGATGTATGGACCTCTATGAACTTCAGTCTCCTCCCATGGTCAGTGTCTTCCCTCCAGTCCAGTACTGAGCTGTAGGACAGAGACAAGGCCACAGTACAGTACAGAGCTGTAGGACAGAGACAAGGCCACAGCACAGTACAGTACAGAGCTGTAGGACAGAGACAAGGCCACAGCACAGTACAGTACAGAGCTGTAGGACAGAGCCAAGGCCACAGTACAGTACAGAGCTGTAGGACAGAGCCAAGGCCACAGTACAGTACAGAGCTGTAGGACAGAGCCAAGGCCACAGTACAGTACAGAGCTGTAGGACAGAGCCAAGGCCACAGTACAGTACAGAGCTGTAGGACAGAGCCAAGGCCACAGTACAGTACAGAGCTGTAGGACAGAGACAAGGCCACAGCACAGTACAGAGCTGTAGGACAGAGACAAGGCCACAGCACAGTACAGTACAGAGCTGTAGGACAGAGCCAAGGCCACAGTACAGTACAGAGCTGTAGGACAGAGCCAAGGCCACAGCACAGTACAGAGCTGTAGGACAGAGCCAAGGCCACAGCACAGTACAGAGGTGTAGGACAGAGACAAGGCCACAGTACAGTACAGAGCTGTAGGACGGAGCCAAGGCCACAGTACAGTACAGAGCTGTAGGACAGAGCCAAGGCCACAGTACAGAGCTGTAGGACGGAGCCAAGGCCACAGTACAGTACAGAGCTGTAGGACGGAGCCAAGGCCACAGTACAGTACAGAGCTGTAGGACGGAGCCAAGGCCACAGTACAGTACAGAGCTGTAGGACGGAGCCAAGGCCACAGTACAGTACAGAGCTATAGGACAGAGACAAGGCCACAGCACAATACAGAGCTGTAGGACAGAGCCAAGGCCACAGTACAGTACAGAGCTATAGGACAGAGACAAGGCCACAGTACAGTACAGAGCTGTAGGACAGAGCCAAGGCCACAGCACAGTACAGAGCTGTAGGACAGAGCCAAGGCCACAGTACATTACAGAGCTGTAGGACAGAGACAAGGCCACAGCACAGTACAGAGCTGTAGGACAGAGACAAGGCCACATAACAGCACAGTACAGAGCTATAGGACAGAGACAAGGCCACAGCACAGTACAGAGCTGTAGGACAGAGACAAGGCCACAGCACAGTACAGAGCTGTAGGACAGAGACAAGGCCACAGTACAGTACAGAGCTGTAGGACAGAGACAAGGCCACAGTACAGTACAGAGCTGTAGGACAGAGACAAGGCCACAGTACAGTACAGAGCTGTAGGACAGAGCCAAGGCCACAGTACAGTACAGAGCTGTAGGGCAGAGCCAAGGCCACAGCACAGTACAGTACAGAGCTATAGGACAGAGACAAGGTCACAGTACAGTACAGAGCTGTAGGACAGAGCCAAGGCCACAGCACAGTACAGAGCTGTAGGACAGAGCCAAGGCCACAGTACATTACAGAGCTGTAGGACAGAGACAAGGCCACAGCACAGTACAGAGCTGTAGGACAGAGACAAGGCCACATAACAGCACAGTACAGAGCTATAGGACAGAGACAAGGCCACAGCACAGTACAGAGCTGTAGGACAGAGACAAGGCCACAGCACAGTACAGAGCTGTAGGACAGAGCCAAGGCCACAGTACATTACAGAGCTATAGGACAGAGACAAGGCCACAGCACAGTACAGAGCTGTAGGACAGAGACAAGGCCACATAACAGCACAGTACAGAGCTATAGGACAGAGACAAGGCCACAGTACAGTACAGAGCTGTAGGACAGAGACAAGGCCACAGTACAGTACAGAGCTGTAGGACAGAGACAAGGCCACAGTACAGTACAGAGCTGTAGGACAGAGCCAAGGCCACAGTACAGTACAGAGCTGTAGGACAGAGACAAGGCCACAGTACAGTACAGAGCTGTAGGACAGAGCCAAGGCCACAGTACATTACAGAGCTGTAGGACAGAGACAAGGCCACAGCACAGTACAGAGCTGTAGGACAGAGCCAAGGCCACAGCACAGTACAGTACAGAGCTGTAGGACAGAGCCAAGGCCACAGTACAGTACAGAGCTGTAGGACAGAGCCAAGGCCACAGTACATTACAGAGCTGTAGGACAGAGACAAGGCCACAGCACAGTACAGAGCTGTAGGACAGAGCCAAGGCCACAGCACAGTACAGAGCTGTAGGACAGAGCCAAGGCCACAGTACAGTACAGAGCTGTAGGACAGAGCCAAGGCCACAGCACAGTACAGAGCTGTAGGACAGAGCCAAGGCCACAGTCCAGTACAGAGCTGTAGGACAGAGCCAAGGCCACAGTACATTACAGAGCTGTAGGACAGAGACAAGGACACAGCACAGTACAGAGCTGTAGGACAGAGCCAAGGCCACAGCACAGTACAGTACAGTACAGAGCTGTAGGACAGAGCCAAGGCCACAGCACAGTACAGTACAGAGCTGTAGGACAGAGCCAAGGCCACAGCACAGTACAGTACAGAGCTGTAGGACAGAGCCAAGGCCACAGCACAGTACAGTACAGAGCTGTAGGACAGAGCCAAGGCCACAGTACATTACAGAGCTGTAGGACAGAGCCAAGGCCACAGCACAGTACAGAGCTGTAGGACGGAGCCAAGGCCACAGTACAGTACAGAGCTGTAGGACAGAGCCAAGGCCACAGCACAGTACAGAGCTGTAGAACAGAGCCAAGGCCACAGCACAGCACAGTACAGAGCTGTAGGACAGAGCCAAGGCCACAGTACAGTACAGAGCTATAGGACAGAGCCAAGGCCACAGTACAGTACAGAGCTGTAGGACAGAGCCAAGGCCACATAACAGCACAGTACAGAGCTGTAGGACAGAGCCAAGGCCACAGCACAGTACAGAGCTGTAGGACAGAGCCAAGGCCACAGTACAGTACAGAGCTATAGGACAGAGCCAAGGCCACAGTACAGTACAGAGCTGTAGGACGGAGCCAAGGCCACATAACAGCACAGTACAGAGCTGTAGGACAGAGCCAAGGCCACAGTACAGTACAGAGCTGTAGGACAGAGCCAAGGCCACATAACAGCACAGTACAGAGCTGTAGGACAGAGCCAAGGCCACAGCACAGTACAGAGCTGTAGGACAGAGCCAAGGCCACAGCACAGTACAGAGCTGTAGGACAGAGCCAAGGCCACAGCACAGGTCAGTTCAGCCAGAGAGGTGGGAGAGTTCAGCTTGTGGGTCTTTGTCTTTATTCTAAATAGAAAGAGTATCAGTGTCAGGGGAAGCTCATGGGTAAAGTAGGCCAGGCTGGACAGCGCTAGCTTTTCCCTCTCCTTAATTATGATGACATGTTAAGTAATGGGTTTATGCAGACCACACCACCACTCCCTGGGGACTGCAGGGGACAGGGACGTGGCGGAGGAGAGGGACACAGTCACTGTGTCACCAAACCGGACTACATATGGGAAGGCTGCCTTGCTGCGCCATGTGAACTTCCTTTTCATGCGGAAAGATCACAGGTGAGCCACAATGAGAAGTTTGTCTTTGGATCTCTCTGTGAGCACTCACTTGGTCAGTCCAAGGCTTTGCCTTGCTGCCACTGACTCCTATTGAAAACCACCTTACTGAGATATACAGTTGGAAGAAAAGGTACTGTAGCTACTGGGAAAAAATCCTGGACTTGTAATACTTTCCTGACATCCAATATTCCACCCAAGGCATAGCATAATCTGAGTTGGTTTCTACTACTTTATCCCTTCTATCCATACTGGCCAAATGAAAACTGAGTCAGACAAACTGCTGATGAAGCTGTAGTGAGCTTTGTATAAGACCTGAGCTTTCCTGATTTCACTGTAATATGGAAGCAATAATCTGGTGGCGTCATCAGACATTCCATCTCCCCCACACACAGTGCATCGGAGGGGGTTGGGGAACTAGGGCTCTGTTTAGCCGCATGCTCACACAGTTCTACTTCTGCTCGGATTTTGTTTACCGCCCGTCTCTAATGAAAGATTCAATCTTTCCCCCGTTCACGGAGACATGAGATTGAACTGCGGGGCGACAGCTCTGCTGTTTCAAACTGTGTCTGACTCACTGAAGGCACAATTCCATTATGTCTTGGGCTGATAGCTTCCTGCTATCATTACCTGTAGGCAAGACCAAATAAATAGAATTAGTCAATGGGCTAGAGAGACCCTAAAGTAGCTACTTCTGTGTCGATACAGGTTCAGCAACATGGTGAATGGTGTTATTAGGAAGGTTAATAACTTGGGTTGCAGTGATCATTTCTAAGTTGAATTAGAGTTGAATAGATTTGAATGAGAGTCAAGGAGTATATTAAGTATATACAGTATATTAAGTTGCCTATCCGCTCTCTGCTTTTCTCATTCCTTTTCTCTTGGGTTTGTTTCACTCTATAGTGTAAGAAGAATAAATACAGGTTTTATTCATTTTTTCAGGTAATCGTCCAGTTTTATTATACACACGCCAGCACTGCAAGTTCCTGCACACACAGGAGAAATGTTGTGGTGGGGGGATTTTTTTGTGCGCTCTGCAAAATCTGTAAACCACAGAAATGTTTTATTTTCCTCTCTCTGTTCGGCCGCTCTGTATAATATTGGTTTAAGTTTTGTTCTGGAGAGAGAGAAGACAATTACTTCTCTCTGTTTTATTTTTGTTTCTCCTTCTATCCAGTTTGTTTTGTCTTTCACCGCTCTCGACGGCACAGGGCTCTGCTTGTGTTCTTTGGGTGACATGACTAGGATACTGTACCTCTGAAGACACACACACACACACACACACACACACACACACACACACACACACACACACACACACACACACACAAAGACTAACTTTCTATAACATGATATTACTCCCTCTCCATCAGTGGTACTGTTACAGCACTTGTGATAGTAGCAAGGAGACAGTCGTTAGATCATACAGTATGGGTAGACAGTGATGTCATTAGTTCATACAATATGGGTAGACAGTGTTGTCATTAGATCATACAGTATGGGTAGACAGTGTTGTCAGTAGATAATACAGTATGGGTAGACTGTGTTGTCATTAGATCATACAGTATGGGTAGATAGTGATGTCATTAGATCATACAGTATGGGTAGACAGTGTTGTTATTAGATCATACAGTATGGGTAGACTGTGTTGTCATTAGATCATACAGTATGGGTAGAAAGTGTTGTCATTAGATCATACAGTATGGGTAGAAAGTGTTGTCATTAGATCATACAGTATGGGTAGACTGTGTTGTCATTAGATCATACAGTATGGGTAGATAGTGTTGTCAGTAGATAATACAGTATGGATAGACAGTGTTGTCAGTAGATAATACAGTATGGGTAAACAGTGATGTCATTAGATCATACAGTATGGGTAGATAGTGATGTCATTAGTTCATACAATATGGGTAGACAGTGTTGTCATTAGATCATACAGTATGGGTAGACAGTGTTGTCAGTAGATAATACAGTATGGGTAGACTGTGTTGTCATTAGATCATACAGTATGGGTAGATAGTGATGTCATTAGATCATACAGTATGGGTAGACAGTGTTGTTATTAGATCATACAGTATGGGTAGACTGTGTTGTCATTAGATCATACAGTATGGGTAGACAGTGATGTCATTAGATCATACAGTATGGGTAGACAGTGTTGTCATTAGATCATACAGTATGGGTAGACAGTGAGGTCATTAGATCATACAGTATGGGTAGACAGTGTTGTCATTAGATCATACAGTATGGGTAGACTGTGTTGTCATTAGATCATACAGTATGGGTAGATAGTGATGTCATTAGATCATACAGTATGGGTAGACAGTGTTGTCATTAGATCATACAGTATGGGTAGACAGTGATGTCATTAGATCATACAGTATGGGTAGACAGTGATGTCATTAGATCATACAGTATGGGTAGACAGTGTTGTTATTAGATCATACAGTATGGGTAGACAGTGAGGTCATTAGATCATACAGTATGGGTAGACAGTGTTGTCATTAGATCATACAGTATGGGTAGACAGTGTTGTCATTAGATCATACAGTATGGGTAGACAGTGAGGTCATTAGATCATACAGTATGGGTAGATAGTGTTGTTATTAGATCATACAGTATGGGTAGATAGTGTTGTCATTAGATCATACAGTATGGGTAGATAGTGTTGTCATTAGATCATACAGTATGGGTAGATAGTGTTGTCATTAGATCATAGAGTATGGGTAGACAGTGTTGTCATTAGATCATACAGTATGAGTAGATAGTGTTGTTATTAGATCATACAGTATGGGTAGATAGTGTTGTTATTAGATCATACAGTATGGGTAGATAGTGTTGTTATTAGATCATACAGTATGAGTAGATAGTGTTGTTATTAGATCATACAGTATGAGTAGATAGTGTTGTTATTAGATCATACAGTATGGGTAGATAGTGTTGTTATTAGATCATACAGTATGGGCAGACAGTGTTGTTATTAGATCATACAGTATGAGTAGATAGTGTTGTTATTAGATCATACAGTATGGGTAGATAGTTTTGTTATTAGATCATACAGTATGAGTAGATAGTGTTGTTATTAGATCATACAGTATGGGTAGATAGTGTTGTTATTAGATCATACAGTATGGGTAGATAGTGTTGTTATTAGATCATACAGTATGGGCAGACAGTGTTGTTATTAGATCATACAGTATGAGTAGATAGTGTTGTTATTAGATCATACAGTATGAGTAGATAGTGTTGTTATTAGATCATACAGTATGGGTAGACAGTGTTGTCATTAGATCATACAGTATGGGTAGACAGTGTTGTCATTAGATCATACAGTATGGGTAGACAGTGATGCCATTAGATCATACAGTATGGGTAGACAGTGAGGTCATTAGATCATACAGTATGGGTAGATAGTGTTGTTATTAGATCATACAGTATGGGTAGACAGTGTTGTCATTAGATCATACAGTATGGGTAGACAGTGATGTCATTAGATCATACAGTATGGGTAGACAGTGATGTCATTAGATCATACAGTATGGGTAGACAGTGATGTCATTAGATCATACAGTATGGGTAGACAGTGTTGTTATTAGATCATACAGTATGGGTAGACAGTGTTGTCATTAGATCATACAGTATGGGTAGACTGTGTTGTCATTAGATCATACAGTATGGGTAGACAGTGATGCCATTAGATCATACAGTATGGGTAGACAGTGAGGTCATTAGATCATACAGTATGGGTAGATAGTGTTGTTATTAGATCATACAGTATGGGTAGATAGTGTTGTCATTAGATCATACAGTATGGGTAGACAGTGTTGTTATTAGATCATACAGTATGGGTAGACAGTGATGTCATTAGATCATACAGTATGGGTAGATAGTTTTGTTATTAGATCATACAGTATGGGTAGATAGTGTTGTTATTAGATCATACAGTATGGGTAGATAGTTTTGTTATTAGATCATACAGTATGGGCAGACAGTGTTGTTATTAGATCATACAGTATGTGTAGACAGTGTTGTTATTAGATCATACAGTATGGGTAGACAGTGATGTCATTAGATCATACAGTATGGGTAGATAGTGTTGTTATTAGATCATACAGTATGGGTAGACAGTGATGTCATTAGATCATACAGTATGGGTAGACAGTGTTGTCATTAGATCATACAGTATGGGTAGACAGTGTTGTTATTAGATCATACAGTATGGGTAGACAGTGATGTCATTAGATCATACAGTATTGGTAGATAGTGTTGTTATTAGATCATACAGTATGGGTAGATAGTGTTGTTATTAGATCATACAGTATGGGTAGATAGTTTTGTTATTAGATCATACAGTATGGGCAGACAGTGTTGTTATTAGATCATACAGTATGGGTAGACAGTGTTGTTATTAGATCATACAGTATGGGTAGACAGTGTTGTCATTAGATCATACAGTATGAGTAGATAGTGTTGTTATTAGATCATACAGTATGGGTAGATAGTGTTGTTATTAGATCATAAAGTATGGGTAGATAGTGTTGTTATTAGATCATACAGTATGAGTAGATAGTGTTGTTATTAGATCATACAGTATGAGTAGATAGTGTTGTTATTAGATCATACAGTATGGGTAGATAGTGTTGTTATTAGATCATACAGTATGGGCAGACAGTGTTGTTATTAGATCATACAGTATGAGTAGATAGTGTTGTTATTAGATCATACAGTATGGGTAGATAGTTTTGTTATTAGATCATACAGTATGAGTAGATAGTGTTGTTATTAGATCATACAGTATGGGTAGATAGTGTTGTTATTAGATCATACAGTATGGGTAGATAGTGTTGTTATTAGATCATACAGTATGGGCAGACAGTGTTGTTATTAGATCATACAGTATGAGTAGATAGTGTTGTTATTAGATCATACAGTATGAGTAGATAGTGTTGTTATTAGATCATACAGTATGGGTAGATAGTGTTGTTATTAGATCATACAGTATGGGCAGACAGTGTTGTTATTAGATAATACAGTATGAGTAGATAGTGTTGTTATTAGATCATACAGTATGGGTAGATAGTTTTGTTATTAGATCATACAGTATGAGTAGATAGTGTTGTTATTAGATCATACAGTATGGGTAGATAGTGTTGTTATTAGATCATACAGTATGGGTAGACAGTGATGTCATTAAATCATACAGTATGGGTAGATAGTGTTGTTATTAGATCATACAGTATGGGTAGATAGTTTTGTTATTAGATCATACAGTATGGGTAGACAGTGTTGTTATTAGATCATACAGTATGGGTAGACAGTGTTGTCATTAGATCATACAGTATGGGTAGATAGTGTTGTTATTAGATCATACAGTATGAGTAGACTGTGTTGTTATTAGATCATACAGTATGGGTAGATAGTGTTGTTATTAGATCATACAGTATGGGTAGATAGTGTTGTTATTAGATCATACAGTATGGGTAGATAGTGTTGTCATTAGATCATACAGTATGGGTAGATAGTGTTGTCATTAGATCATACAGTATGGGTAGATAGTGTTGTTATTAGATCATACAGTATGGGTAGACAGTGTTGTCATTAGATCATACAGTATGGGTAGACAGTGTTGTTATTAGATCATACAGTATGGGTAGATAGTTTTGTTATTAGATCATACAGTATGAGTAGATAGTGTTGTTATTAGATCATACAGTATGGGTAGATAGTGTTGTTATTAGATCATACAGTATGGGTAGATAGTTTTGTTATTAGATCATACAGTATGAGTAGATAGTGTTGTTATTAGATCATACAGTATGGGCAGATAGTGTTGTTATTAGATCATACAGTATGGGCAGATAGTGTTGTTATTAGATCATACAGTATGGGCAGACAGTGTTGAGGGGTCATTACATAATGTTGAGGCATGTTGTTGCTCATACTGTATGATGGAGAGATAGGACAACCCCCCAGTGCTCTCCTAATGTATCTGTCAGGAGGATGACAAGCTAACATCAACCCTCATCACTACTCACTGTCACACAAACACACATCCAGGAATATTTTTTTCATAGATACCCCTATTTCAGCTGTGTGTGTGTGTGTGTGTGTGTGTGTGTGTGTGTGTGTGTGTGTGTGTGTGTGTGTGTGTGTGTGTGTGTGTGTGTGTGTGTGTGTGTGTGTGTGTGTGTGTGTGTGTGTGTGTGTGTGTGTGTGTGTGTGTGTGTGTGTGTGTGTGTGTTGCGTGCCGACCACAGAAAAAGAGACAGGAATACAACTATCCACACCAGCCAGCTGTGTGATTTCTGTGTGTGTAAACTACAGTACGTTTGAGTGGATTATTGTCCCATGGCCTATTTTCACTGTATCGTCGTCACATGACTTCCATTGGGGCCCACGCAGTGTGAAGTTAACCAGATACACAAGTGTATCTAGTGGTCCGTAATCCAGACAAGATCCTCTTCTTCTAGAACCAGCCAGTAGAAGAGACTCACACACACACACACTCTTCTTCTAAGAACATCCAGTATGATATACGAGATACACACACACACACACACACACACACACACACACACACACACACACACACACACACACACACACACACACACACACACACACAGGGAGAGAATATCAGTGTTGTGGGAAAAATGGCAATGTTTGTCTTCAAGTGGTGTATTGGGTTTTGAGTGATGGCATCTGTACGGTGTTGATGAGAGCCAATTATGGGCCAATTATGCTGATTAATGGAATTATAGCTGGTGGCTGGGTTGATTGATACTTGTGAATGTAAATGTCTGCCTTTCTGCTCTGACTGGGAGCAGGCAGATATGGTGTGTTATATTACCATTCTTGTTTTCCTGCCAGAGTTATGAAGCCAACCGGATGGGAAATTCACTTGAAATGGAGTCATTCATAGGTGGTGTTCTATTGAAAAAGGGTTGCTTTTGTGTGTGTGTGTGTGTGTGTGTGTGTGTGTGTGTGTGTGTGTGTGTGTGTGTGTGTGTGTGTGTGTGTGTGTGTGTGTGTGTGTGTGTGTGTGTGTGTGTGTGTGTGTGTGTGTGTGTAAATGTGGCGTACATATAGGGTAAATCCATTTTAGTTCCATCACTTTTTGGCAGCAACATTTTTTGTTGTTGTTTAAATTGATTTAAGCAAAACTTTCCATACATGTTTGCCCATGAAAGAGACATCAGTTTCTTCATTACTGGAAAATATGAACGGTTTACATAATTCAAAAGCTTACAAACAGTGGTATCAAACGATTTGATTATTTATTGAAAAAAATATATATGAATAAAAAATGATGTCATTTTTAAACCTTTAACGTCAATGATCTGAAAACGTCTAAACTCTTGTTTTTTTCCTTCATATTCGTATGGTGTAGCTTAGGCCCTATTTCACATCATCTGAGGTTTTAGTGTTGTGCCTGCAATTTAGCTGGTACACCATTGAAATAAACTCAGCAAAAAAAGAAACAGACCTTTTTCAGGACCCTGTCTTTCAAAGATAATTCGTAAAAATCCAAATACCTTCACAGATCTTCATTGTAAAGGGTTTTAACACGGTTTCCCATGCTTGTTCAATGAACCATAAACAGTTCCACAAACACCTGTGGAACGGTCGTTAAGACACTAACAGCTTACAGACTAGGCAGTTAAGGTCACAGTTATGAAAACTTAGGACACTAAAGAGGCCTTTCTACTGACTCTGAAAAACACCAAAAGAAAGATGCCCAGGGTCCCTGCTCATCTGCATGAATGTGCCGTAGGCATGCTGCAAGGAGACATGAGGACTGCAGATGTGGCCAGGGCAATAAATTGCAATGTCCGTACTGTGAGACGCCTAAGACAGCGCTACAGGGAGACAGGACGGACAGCTGATCGTCCTCGCAGTGGCAGACCACGTGTAACAACACCTGCACAGGATCGGTACATCCGAACATCACACCTGCGGGACAGGTACAGGATGGCAACAACAACTGCCCGAGTTACACCAGGAACGCACAATCCCTCCATCAGTGCTCAGTCTGTCCGAAATAGGCTGAGAGAGGCTGGACTGAGGGCTTGTAGGCCTGTTGTAAGGCAGGTCCTCACCAGACATCACCGGCAACAACGTCGCCTATGGGCACAAACCCACCGTCGCTGGGCCAGACAGGACTTGCAAAAAGTGCTCTTCTCTGATGAGTCTCGGTTGCAGTGGGATTCTATTTGGAGGTGGAGGGTCCGTCATGGTCTGGGGCGGTGTGTCACAGCATCATCGGACTGAGCTTTGTCGTGGAGATTTCCTGTATTACTCAATAAAGAGAGAGAGAGAGCCAACCACACACAAGTCAGAGTTAAATTATATATTCCATTTTTAATATATATACAAGCTTCACCAAAGCCCTTTAATGACTCTCAGATCAATTCAGTGTCTATAAATGAATTCTTTGAGAGTGCTTACAAAACAATTCTTAGTTTCATTTATAGCCAAGATACACCCCTCTCAACTTACAAAGAATCCTTTACCCGAAAGAGGAGTATCCTATCGCTAGACAGCATCAGCTATAAATCATCGTTCAGTTTGGTCTCCTAAGACAAGGTTTAAATCTCATGATTGATACTTCACTGTCTACCAAAACATTACCTCATCCAATGGCATATATCAATTGGCATTTCTAGATACTCCCAAACCTGGACAAACTCAAAATCAGACAGTGAGCCCCTTAGGTCAAATACTAGGTCAAGATAAGGGCAACCTCAGAGGGGACATACAATGGTTCCAAACACGGCCAAACTCCTTCCCCCTATGAGAAAAGTAGGGAGTGACTGGCGTACAGACATTGTATGAGATAACTAACTGGTTCCCCAATTAATAACTCCATCCCTTCACATGGTTTAGGAATAGTTACAAACAACGTTCCCATAAGAAACCAACGTTCCACTCTGTCCTCCTCTCCTTCTGATATTCTACTTAGTACCACGTGGTTTAACAGATACATTGACTTATGAAGACAAGCCTGACCTCTCCCCTCTCTGGCCCCAAGTTACCAATCCCTAGCTCAGAAGATTCTAATGACAAGTATCTCACAAGCATATGATGAAAATAACATCTTATCTATCTATGTTACTTAGCTAAATCTGATTCTGCCACGACAGCTTGTTGTCATTGCAGGCAACGCTGTGCGTTGAGATTAGGCGTCTCACAGCCTCATCCTTAGGCGTCTCACAGCCTCATCCTGACATGACCCTCCAGCCTGATAATGTCACCAGCCATACTGCTCGTTCTGTGCGTGATTTCCTGCAAGACAGGAATGTCAGTGTTCTGCCATGGCCAGCGAAGAGTCCGGATCTCTATCCCATTGAGCACATCTGGGACCTGTTGGATCGGAGGATGAGGGCTAGAGCCATTCCCCCCAGAAATGTCTGGGAACCTGCAGGTGCCTTGGTGGAAGAGTGGGGTAACATCTCACAGCAAGAACTGGCAAATCTGGTGCAGTCCATGAGGAGGAGATACACTGCAGTACTTAATGCAGCTGGTGGCCACACCAGATACTAACTGTTACTTTTGATTTTGACCCCCCCCTTTGTTCAGGGACACATTATTCTATTTCTGTCACATGTCTGTGGAACTTGTTCAGTTTATGTCTCAGATGTTGAATCTTATGTTCGTACAAATATTTACACATGTTAAGTTTGCTGAAAATTAACACAGTTGACAGTGAGAGGACGTTTTTTTGTTGTTGCTGATTTTATAAATTGAATTGAACTGTTAACTTTCAATTACTACCACAAAGGTGACCACCGGTCCACCCACCATCAAATGTCAACTTAAATGTTCATGTATATTCTATCATCTATATTTCTATGATTTCATTAGGTTTCCTATGGATTTTTCCTATGGATTGACAGTATCATATAAAACAGCAGATATTCAATAACAAGTCAAGACTCTCTGATGTGTGGACCTCCAATCATCTTTGTTGTGCCATTTGAAAGTTAAGTGTTTGTACATTTATCAGCCAGAACATGACACCCACCATGTTGTATTCAAGAGCATGTTGTGTCTCAAACGATGGCGGGCACAACACAAAAACCTCAGAAGTGAAATAGGGTCTAAGCTATAACATATGAATATGTATGAGTTTACGAGTGTTTAGACAATTTACTTTTAAGGTTGAACATTTTGCATTTTTATTTAAAAAATGTATTTTTCCATAAATGGTCAAATAGTTGTAAGCTTTTAAATTATATCAATCTCAACCAATTATCGTTTCCAATGATGAAGACATGGATTTCTCTTGGTATGGTGGAGTATGCAAAATGGTAAACTTATCTCTTGCATGTTTTGGCATTTAGATTTTCTGAACACTCGTAGGAGTGATGGCCAAATATGTAGGGAAGGTTTCATTCAAATCAAAAGAGCTGCTTTCAAGAAGTGATTGAATTCAAATGGATTGACCGTGTACTGTGTCTGTGCACAGTACGAGTACAGCATTAAAAACATGAACCCATGTTTGACTTTATGTCACTGTTCTGTTCGGTGCAGAAGGGAGATTGGCTTTAGGTCACATGTAATATTAATGTGGGGCTGTACTCCTCTGCCTCTGTCCAGGTGGGTCAGGTGAGCTCAGTTCAGTAACTCATACCTTATATAAACTCCTTTGTGAGTCACTTCTCATCTCACCTCAAAAACATGAGAGTAGCACCATGTCCCAAAGCTTCAACTCTGCCTCCCTACTACAGTAGAGCTGGGAATTACCAGGGACCTCACGATATGATATTCTCATGATACTTAGGTGCCGATACGATGTATAATGATTCTAAAATGTATTGCGATTCGATACTGTGATTTTATATCGGTTCGATGTCCCCGAACATATTGCTCACCCTATGTCTGCTGCAGAGGCACAAGAGAGAGACATGAGAAAAGTAGGTTTGATCAGTCATGGAAATAGAAGTGCTGAAAACGAATTGGCTCCCGAGTTTAACAAGAAGATGGAGAACAAGCTATGAAGGGTACAGCCAACTAGCGATATGATATGTCATCAAAAATAATATCCCAACCTGTAACTGTATAGACCCCCCCCCCCCCCCATAACTACTCCCTACGTTTGGCAATAGTGACATCACAAAGTAAGAAGGAGCCTTGGCGCTGTTGTCAATGCTCTAACTCTCTCCCTCCCCCACACGCTTTGTACAGGCATCAATTCCCTTCCCAGTACTTCTGTGCTCAAGCCCTGCTCTCACTGATGTATCCCTCAGAGATGTAGTCTATCCGTAGTGTGACTCATTTTTGCTCCTTGAATGCTTAAAACTTGTATTCTAATCTCCATGTTCCTCAGAGCAGGGGAAATGGCTGCAGTTAGCCAATTAGAGCAGTGAGGCTGGATTAAGTAAAACACACACACTGCTGCCAGGGAGTGAGAGAGTGAGAGAGAGTGAGAGAGTGAGAGAGTGAGAGAGAGTGTGAGTGTGAGTGTGAGTGTGAGTGTGAGTGTGAGAGAGAGAGAGAGAGAGAGAGAGAGAGAGAATACACATCATACACAGTGTTGACATACACACACAGCTGACAAACAGGATAAATCAATAGCTTTGCAGAAGAGAAGAAAGAGTGAGACAGAACGTGTGGGAAATAGGGAAGAAAGAGAAAGGTATTTCCTAGAATGGTTTTAAAATGAGTATTAGCGGTATCTGAACCAGAAAACAGCAGTGTTTCTGAACTCATTTCTGATCCAATAGTACTCAGGAAATTCAGCAAAAACATGAAATTCTACAAACATCACAAACAAATCACTAATGTAAAGAGACTGCAATTTCGAAGAATGAGGGTGATTGGCTTTTATCCGGCGCTGCCGATGTTACCTGCTGGATCGTGTGTGAGGTGAGAAGAGGACACGTCTGCTCTACGGTCTCTGTGTCTCTTCTAATTTGGGCTGCCGCTCGCTCTCTGTGGGAGTGGATTTAATTGGAGCTGAGCCAAATCAGAATCCATTTTCTCTCTCTGTCTCTCTGTCTCTCTGTCTCTCTGTCTCTCTGTCTCTCTCTCTCTCTTTCTCTTTCTCTTTCTCTTTCTCTTTCTCTTTCTCTCTCTCTCTCTATAAAGACGGATGACTTTTCCAACCAAATAGGTCAAAGCCCCTGAAAAAAAATTAACATGTTTGCTCAGATGCTGGTGGATCTGCGGGAGCCCACAGCCAAAGGTCAAGTAAACAAACATGATGTTAGCCGTGTTTTTGTGTCACAAATCCCAACTCTTTCACAGGCATGGATTAAGGTTGGATCTTGATTAGTCTTGCTCTCATTCCCAGCTGTGTGTCTTCTGGCAAGAAAAGCTGAATCTAGGTTGGATCTTGGTTTCGTGACTCAGTCCCATGAATAAAGGTATGAGGTAGAATGACCAGGGGCTGTTATCATAGCTCTGAAATAGTCATCTGTGTGGTCAGATGATGATTTGGGGACAAAGCTAGAAACAGATTATCTCTCTCTCTTCATCTCTTTCTCCCCTGTCGTCTTTCTCAATCGCTCCCCCTCCTCTTCCTCAATCTCTCTCTCTCTTCCCCCTCTCACCCTCGTCTTTCAATGTCCTCCTCTGTCCCACTTCCTCCTCCTCTTTAAATCTTTCCCTCCTTTTCTCTCTATCTGTCTGTTTGAGGTAGCAGTGTGGATCCTCTGTCCAATAGTCGTTTAATGTCAGTATTAGCGCCGGTGACATTTGTGCTCAAAGACTATTTTTCACTTGATACTGTTGACAGAACTGCAAATGACTGACAGCAACAACGACCAAAGGCTTCAGCTCGTGCTTGTGTGTGTCTTCGTGGGGTCTAGCCATGGTTAGTATTCCCGACCGGTTGCTTCCTGACAACCACGGCTGCTGCATCCCTCTCCTAGTGGATTTCCGACTGTCTCTCTCTCTCACACTCTTTTTTTTCTCTCTCTCTCTCCCTCACTCTCTCACTCTTTTTTTCTCTCTCTCCCTTTTTTTCTCTCTCTCCCTCACTCTATCTCACAATTTTTATTTCTTTCTTTCTCTCTCCCTCACCCTCTCTCCCTCTTTTTCTCTCTCTCTCTCCCTCGCCCTCTCTCCTTCACCCTCTTTTCCCTCTCTCTCTCCCGCCATCTCTCTCTTTCTCAAACACAGCCTACGTGAGCTCCATCACCATGGAGACAGACATGTCAGCCTCAGCCTGCAGAAAGTTGTTGCCGCTTAACGATCATACTAATGCAATCACATAACTACATGGCTTGAGTGGATCTTTCTAAAATCAGACCATTATATCCCCACCAATAAATCACTTCACGGCTGCTCAGGGATGTAAGCTGGCTTAACCGACCGAGAATCTCACTGCCGACAGACGGCCGATAGGTACTTCTCACAGTGGGAGGCCGTACCGTCTCTTGCTAGAACCAACGCGGTACCTTCTGCATGTCGACCCGGTAGCAACGAACCTGCCTTTTATACTTGTAGAATCGTAATGCTTGGCAGTGGCCAACAGCTTGACTTTGAGCCAATCAGAGAGCACAAACCCCATGTGGGGGAGCCAACAGGAGTGACAACAAAAAGGAAGAAATATTTTCTCTGTACATCCATGGTTAAATGTCATGAGCCAGTCACACTTCATATGCAATGTAGGCTATGGGATGGTAGCTAAGTTCACAAATGCAATGCACACAACACTAAATACTACCTCCAAGCTAGCAAACCATTCTAGCTAGTATTGACATTATAATTACAAAATACAAAATATTATGAACATTTCAAAATGGATTAAATATGTTTCTCACCTATCTACACACAATTCCCCGTTAAAGACAAAGTGAAAAAAAAAAAAATTTTATGTTTGCAAATTCATTGAAAATGAAATACAGAAATATGAATTTACATGACACTTTGTAGAATCACCATTGGCAGCAATTACAGCTGGGAGTCTTTCTGTGTAAGTCTCTAAGAGCTTTCCACACCTGGAATGTGCAACATTTGCCCATTCTTCTTTTCAAAATTCTTCAAGCTCTATCAAATTGGTTGTTGATCATTGCTAGACAACCATTTTCAGGTCTTGCCATAGATAGATTTAAGTAAAAACTGTAACTTGGCCTCTTAGGAACATTCACTGTCTTTTTGGTAAGCAACTCCAGTGTATATTTGACCTTGTGTTTTAGGTTATTGTCCTACTGAAAGGTGAACTCATCTCCCAATGTCTGGTGGAAAGCAGACTGAACCAGGTTTTCCTCTAGGATTTTGCCTGTGCTTAACTCCATTCCATTTACTTTTTTATCCTGAAAACCTCCCCCGTCCTTAACGATTACAAGAATACACATAACATGATGCAGCCACCACTATGCTTGAACATATTTAGAGTGCTACTCAGTAATGTGTTTATTGAATTTGCCCCAAACATAACACTTTGTGTTCAGGACAAAAAGGGAATTTCTTTGCACATTTTTCTGTACAGGCTTTCTTCTTTTCACTCTGTTAATTAGGTTTGTATTGTGGAGTAACTACAATGTTGTTATCCATCCTCAGTTTTCTCCTATCGCAGCCATTTAACTCTGTAACTGTTTTAAAGTCACCATTGGCCCTCATTGTGAAATTCCTGAGTGGTTTCCTTCCTCTCCATCAACTAAGTTAGGAAGGACGCCTGTATCTTTGTAGTGACTGGGTGTATTGAGAACACTATCCATAGTGTAATTAATAACTAAACCATGCTCAAAGGGATATTCAATGTCAGTTTTTTTTTGTACCCATCTACCAATAGGTTCCCTTCTTTGCGAGGCATTGGAAAACTTCCCTGGTCTTTGTGGTTGAATCTGGCTTGGAAATTCACTGCTCGACTGAGAGACCATACAGATAATTGTATGTGTGGGATACAGAGATGAGGTAGTCATTCAAAAATCATGTTAAACACTATTATTGCACACAGAGTGAGTCCATGCAACTTATTATGTGACTTGTTAAGCAAATTCTTACTCCTGAACTTATTTAGGTTTGCCATAACAAACGGGTTGAATACTTATTGGCTCAAGACATTTCAGCTTTTCATTTTTTATTCATTTGTAAAAATGTAGCTAAAACATAATTCCACTTTCACATTATGGGGTATTGTGTGTAACAAATCTCAATTTTATCCATTTTAAATTCAGGCTGTAACACAACTAAATGTGAAAAAAAGGCAAGGGGTGTGAATACTTTCTGAAGGCACTGTAATTGGCCACCTGCTATCTCTTCCATATAGCCGGGCTAGTTACGCTACAGGGGGCATATTGGTTGGTTCCAGACACAGGTGTCAATGTGGATTCAGGAGACAGAAAGGTGATGGAAAGTAATTATCTGCTCCTGCATTGTCTCAGCTGTTGAGTCAAAGACAATACCAAAGTCACACCTGTTCCCATGGACCCAGGTGTTGGGCAGGTTAGCTATAGAAACTCTTGTTGCTATTTTCCTCATAGGGTGCATCATCCCCAGGTATCCATAGCATCATATCTAAGGATATTTCCCAATTGAGACATGACATACTTTCTTAACACTAGAACTGCTAAAGCAGTCATTTGGAGGGCTCATGAATACTCTGCCATTTTTAAAGTCATACCCTCCTCCGTCCTTTACTTTTCCTAAATAAGTCTATATAACACACTGTTGTTGTTAGAATCTTAATATCACAAAAAGAAGTGGAGTTATATCCAGTTTTTGGAGGGCATGTCATTTTTGTAACAGTTTTCCGCCGTTGCCCCTCCTACTCCCGACAGTAGGACCTGCAGCTCTCCTTCTCCTGACAGTAGGACCTGCAGCTCTCCTTCTCCCGACAGTAGACCCTGCTGCGCTCCTTCTCCCGACAGTAGGGCCTGCTGCTCTCCTTCTCCCGACAGTAGGGCCTGGCCTACAGCTCCTTCTCCCGACAGTAGGGCCTGCAGCTCTCCTTCTCCCGACAGTAGGACCTGCTGATCTCCTTCTCCCGACAGTAGGGCCTGCTGCTCTCCTTCTCCCGACAGTAGGGCCTGCTGCGCTCCTTCTCCCGACAGTAGGGCCTGCAGCTCTCCTTCTCCCGACAGTAGGTCCTGCTGATCTCCTTCTCCCGACAGTAGGGCCTGCAGCTCTCCTTCTCCCGACAGTAGGGCCTGCAGCTCTCCTTCTCCCGACAGTAGGACCTGCTGATCTCCTTCTCCCGACAGTAGGGCCTGCAGCTCTCCTTCTCCCGACAGTAGGGCCTGCAGCTCTCCTTCTCCCGACAGTAGGGCCTGCAGCTCTCCTTCTCCCGACAGTAGGACCTGCTGATCTCCTTCTCCTGACAGTAGGGCCTGCAGCTCTCCTTCTCCCGACAGTAGGGCCTGCAGCTCTCCTTCTCCCGACAGTAGGGCCTGCAGCTCTCCTTCTCCCGACAGTAGGACCTGCTGATCTCCTTCTCCCGACAGTAGGGCCTGCAGCTCTCCTTCTCCCGACAGTAGGACCTGCTGATCTCCTTCTCCCGACAGTAGGGCCTGCAGCTCTCCTTCTCCCGACAGTAGGGCCTGCAGCTCTCCTTCTCCCGAAAGTAGGGCCTGCAGCTCTCCTTCTCCCGACAGTAGGGCCTGCAGCTCTCCTTCTCCCGACAGTAGGTCCTGCTGCTCTCCTTCTCCCGACAGTAGGGCCTGGCCTACAGCTCCTTCTCCCGACAGTAGGGCCTGCTGCTCTCCTTCTCCCGACAGTAGGGCCTGGCCTACAGCTCCTTCTCCCGACAGTAGGGCCTGCAGCTCTCCATCTCCTGACAGTAGGGCCTGCAGCTCCATCTCCCGACAGTAGGGCCTGCAGCTCCTTCTCCTGACAGTAGGGCCTGCAGCTCCGTCTCTTGACAGTAGGGCCTGCAGCTCTCCTTCTCCCGACAGTAGGGCCTGCAGCTCCTTCTCCCGACAGTAGGGCCTGCAGCTCTCCTTCTCCCGACAGTAAGGCCTGCAGCTCTCCATCTCCCGACAGTAGGGCCTGCAGCTCTCCTTCTCCCGACAGTAGGGCCTGCAGCTCCATCTCCCAACAGTAGGGCCTGCAGCTCCTTCTCCTGACAGTAGGGCCTGCAGCTCCATCTCCCGACAGTAGGGCCTGCAGCTCTCCTTCTCCCGACAGTAGGGCCTGCAGCTCCATCTCCCGACAGTAGGGCCTGCTGCGCTCCTTCTCCCGACAGTAGGGCCTGCTGCGCTCCTTCTCCCGACAGTAGGGCCTGCTGCGCTCCTTCTCCCGACAGTAGGGCCTGCTGCGCTCCTTCTCCCGACAGTAGGGCCTGCTGCTCTCCTTCTCCCGACAGTAGGGCCTGCTGTGCTCCTTCTCCCGACAGTAGGGCCTGCTGCGCTCCTTCTCCCGACAGTAGGGCCTGCTGCGCTCCTTCTCCTGACAGTAGGGCCTGCTAACCTCCTTCTCCCGACAGTAGGGCCTGCTGCGCTCCTTCTTGAAAGTGCCGTGCTCAGTTGATAATCACCCACGATAATTACCACAAAACTAAACTTAAACTGTACCGAAACTAATTTCATACATATAACAACAGATTAAGTAAAGTATTGGCTCATTCATCTCCCCTCCTGTGTTCTCAGTCAACTTACCTGGTAAAATAAGGATTAAATACAATGTTAAAAAGAAAGGGTTAGAGTGGGTGAGTTGAAGAGCAAGGGGAAGTGAACAATGCATAGTTATGTAATCACCTGTGGATGAAGACCAGCAGTTGAAGCAGTCTTATCAGCCTACTTGGCGAACACAGTGAGACCGTCATTTACAAAATCTAAATGAAAATGACTCAGATGGCGGGGAAGAAATAAATCATGACATCTCCGATGATTATTCTTCTGATTCTGAGCCTCAGTCTGAACCTCCGAGGCCTAAGCGCTAAAAGCCAGAACGGTGCGCACTGAGCAGGTGCCTGCTCCACCACCAAATGAAACGGTGAGACAGGAGAGAGGAAGGACGGCACCGCTGGGATAGAACAAGCTGGTGATGACAGAGAAACCCCGACATCTCAAGCAAAAAACAAGCACTCACCATCTTTCACTGTTTATGTGCCATGGACATGGTCCAACTGATGCCATGGCATAAAGACCCACATAAACATGTAGTATTTTTGACTGCTGTCATATTTCTAGTCATTGAAATGCTGTTATTGCTTTTGTGTTGATTTTCACTTTATCAAAAACACTTGAAGGCTGAAGTGATGTTTAGTCTACTGTTTTTCATCATTTGACCGTGCGTCTTGGTGGTTGGGGTATTTTTTATGTTGTTTTTTAAAAGAAGTTGTTAACACATGCTGTCTGTTTCATAGCTGCAACAAAAGGTACTCCACGAAAAATATGTATTAAACACTTGAACATTTTTTTTTTACATTTAGTCTACAGTAACTAATGAACCAATGAAAATGCTATTGTGTCATTTGAAGGAAAGGAATTCTAATGTTTCCTAAGACCTTCCTAAACACAACCAGATGATTCTTTTTGTGATAGCCTGTATGAAACGTAGTAATTACACTGTTAGAATGTTACAGTCAGTTCTAGTATTAATGTCTGTGTTCAATCCCATCTGTAGTTGTAAGTGTTGTCTTAACCCCATTCATCCCACTCATCCGGTCTCGTTGCTTCCCACCAGCTGTCCTAGAATAAGCACCTGTGATAGGACATAATGAATCCTATCAGCAGCAGTAGAACAGAATGAGCTCCCACTGACAGTATCTGTTCACAGAGACTGGAGACATGGAGGACGTGGCCATAGGGATCCTATAGGACGACATGGTACCAAGGAGGAGGATGTGTCTGTGAGGACCATGCCGATGGAGGCTGACGATACCTTACTGATGACCCTATCAGGGTGTGTGTCAGTGTGGGGGGCGGGGGAGTGATGTCGGTGTGTGTGCGTGTTTGTGCATGTGTGTTCCTTGTGTGCACATGGGCATACGTGTGTGTGTGTTTATCTCAGTGAGAGGCTAACGAGGAGTGGGGAATGTGCTGGGTTCTCCTGTGGGCTTGGCCACAGGGCTGCTGCTGTGCTTTGATGCGCTGGGAGCCTCTCTCTGCTCTCTCTCTGCTCTCTCTGGCTCTCTCTCTGGCTCTCTCTCTGCTCTCTCTCTGGCTCTCTGCTCGCTATCTGCTCTCTGCTCTCTCGCTGCTCTCTCTCTGCTCTCTCTCTGCTCGCTCTCTTCTCACTCTCTCTCTCTCTCTGCTCTCTCTCTGCTCTCTCTCTGCTCTCTCTCTGCTCTCTCTCTTCTCACTCTCTCTCTCTCTGCTCTCTCTTCTCTCTCTCTGCTCGCTCTCTGCTCGCTCTCTGCTCTCTCTCTGCTCTCTCTCTTCTCACTCTCTTCTCACTCTCTGCTCTCTCTCTGCTCGCTCTCTGCTCTCTCTGCTCTCTCTCTGCTCTCTCTCTGCTCTCTGCTCTCTCTCTTCTCACTCTCTCTCACTCTCTGCTCACTCTCTGCTCACTCTCTCCTCTCTCTGCAGTCTCAGGCTTTGTGTCAGCAGCCATGACAGCAGCCCCCTGGCACTGGTTGGCCTCAAACACACTTAAATACACACAAATACACACAACATGCATGCACAGAAGCATGTGCGTGCACACACACTGGAATGTGCGCCCAAGCATGCACACACACACACGCACACACACTAAACACATAAAAACCTATTTGGGGCTGAGACTCTGTTACTCCGAAATCCCTGTGTGGATTCCTTCTTCATTTCTGAAATATTAAACATAATTCATGCGGGCCGAGATTTCCCAGACTAAAAATGTTCCATGTGATATTAACCAGGGTGCATCACACCCAGAGAGCCCTATTGATGGGCTAGGCCAAGGATCGCCTTCAACAAATCAGTCTTGAATTAAAGCCAGCTGCCGGACCCTCAGTGAGAGGATTGCGTAATATATTGCCTAGTTTTCCTATTATGTAATACGAGCGTGTGCCATAATTACTGAGGACTACTGCACAGACATCATCATCATCATCATACATGGTTTAGAATACAGGCCCACTCCAGATGAGGTTCATATGTAGGCTGGGTTATGAATCTGTTATAAACAAGGGATGTACACATAGGGCGATGGATAGGCTTTCATTCATTATTCTTTTCATATTTTTGTTGTTGTGTGGATTGCAGTACATTGGACTAGATTGCTTTACACTGTAAACATTGGAACAAAAGTAGAAGTACAAAGGAAAGGCCTCGGGGGTTTTATGTACGGCTGTTTGACTTTGCTAGATCAGACAGTGATCTAGACTGTGATATTGGGCCAGTATTAGTGGTACAGCTCACGTACTGGAGCACAGCTCTTACTAGAACAGAGCGAGACACAGCTCTTAGTAGAACAGAGCGAGACACAGCTCTTACTAGAACAGAGAGAGACACAGCTCTTAGTGGAACAGAGCGAGACACAGCTCTTCCTAGAACAGAGAGAGGGACACAGCTCTTACTAGAACAGAGAGAGAGACACAGCTCTTCCTAGAACAGAGAGAGACACAGCTCTTACTAGAACAGAGAGAGACACAGCTCTTACTAGAACAGAGAGAGACACAGCTCTTACTAGAACAGAGAGAGATACAGCTCTTACAAGAACAGAGAGAGACACAGCTCTTACTAGAACAGAGAGAGACACAGCTCTTACTAGAACAGAGAGAGACACAGCTCTCACTAGAACAGAGAGAGACACAGCTCTTACTAGAACAGTGAGACACAGCTCTTACTAGAACAGAGAGAGACACAGCTCTTACTAGAACAGAGAGAGACACAGCTCTTCCTAGAACAGAGAGAGACACAGCTCTCACTAGAACAGAGAGAGACACAGCTCTTACTAGAACAGTGAGACACAGCTCTTACTAGAACAGAGAGAGACACAGCTCTTACTAGAACAGAGAGAGACACAGCTCTTACTAGAACAGAGTGAGACACAGCTCTTACTAGAACAGAGAGAGATACAGCTCTTACTAGAACAGAGAGAGACACAGCTCTTACTAGAACAGAGAGACACAGCTCTTACTAGAACAGAGAGAGATACAGCTCTTACTAGAACAGAGAGAGACACAGCTCTTACAAGAACAGAGAGACACAGCTCTTCCTAGAACAGAGAGACACAGCTCTTCCTAGAACAGAGAGACACAGCTCTTACTAGAACAGAGAGACACAGCTCTTACAAGAACAGAGAGACACAGCTCTTACTAGAACAGAGAGACACAGCTCTTACTAGAACAGAGAGACACAGCTCTTACAAGAACAGAGAGACACAGCTCTTACTAGAACAGAGAGAGACACAGCTCTTACAAGAACAGAGAGACACAGCTCTTACAAGAACAGAGAGACACAGCTCTTACTAGAACAGAGAGAGACACAGCTCTTACAAGAACAGAGAGACACAGCTCTTCCTAGAACAGAGAGACACAGCTCTTCCTAGAACAGAGAGACACAGCTCTTACTAGAACAGAGAGACACAGCTCTTACAAGAACAGAGAGACACAGCTCTTACTAGAACAGAGCGAGACACAGCTCTTACTAGAACAGAGAGAGACACAGCTCTTACTAGAACAGAGAGAGACACAGCTCTTAGTAGAACAGGGAGAGACACAGCTCTTACTAGAACAGAGAGAGACACAGCTCTTACTAGAACAGAGAGAGACACAGCTCTTACTAGAACAGAGAGAGACACAGCTCTTACTAGAACAGAGAGAGAGACACAGCTCTTACTAGAACAGAGAGAGACACAGCTCTTACTAGAACAGAGAGAGACACAGCTCTCACTAGAACAGAGAGAGACACAGCTCTTCCTAGAACAGAGAGAGACACAGCTCTTCCTAGAACAGAGAGAGACACAGCTCTTACTAGAACAGAGAGAGACACAGCTCTTACTAGAACAGAGAGAGACACAGCTCTTACTAGAACAGAGAGAGACACAGCTCTTACTAGAACAGAGAGAGACACAGCTCTTACTAGAACAGAGAGAGACACAGCTCTTACTAGAACAGAGAGAGACACAGCTCTTACTAGAACAGAGCGAGACACAGCTCTTAGTAGAACAGAGAGAGACACAGCTCTTACTAGAACAGAGAGAGAGACAGCTCTTACTAGAACAGAGAGAGACACAGCTCTTCCTAGAACAGAGAGAGACACAGCTCTTACTAGAACAGAGAGAGACACAGCTCTTACTAGAACAGAGAGAGACACAGCTCTTACTAGAACAGAGAGAGACACAGCTCTTACTAGAACAGAGAGAGACACAGCTCTTACTAGAACAGAGCGAGACACAGCTCTTAGTAGAACAGAGCGAGACACAGCTCTTAGTAGAACAGAGAGAGACACAGCTCTTACTAGAACAGAGAGAGACACAGCTCTTACTAGAACAGAGAGAGACACAGCTCTTACTAGAACAGAGAGAGACACAGCTCTTACTAGAACAGAGAGAGACACAGCTCTTACTAGAACAGAGAGAGACACAGCTCTTACTAGAACAGAGAGACACAGCTCTTACTAGAACAGAGAGACACAGCTCTTCCTAGAACAGAGAGAGGGACACAGCTCTTACTAGAACAGAGAGAGAGACACAGCTCTTACTAGAACAGAGAGAGAGACACAGCTCTTACTAGAACAGAGAGAGACACAGCTCTTACTAGAACAGAGAGAGATACAGCTCTTACAAGAACAGAGAGAGACACAGCTCTCACTAGAACAGAGAGAGACACAGCTCTTATTAGAACAGAGAGACACAGCTCTTACTAGAACAGAGAGAGACACAGCTCTTACTAGAACAGAGAGAGACACAGCTCTTACTAGAACAGAGTGAGACACAGCTCTTACTAGAACAGAGAGCGATACAGCTCTTACTAGAACAGAGAGAGACACAGCTCTTACTAGAACAGAGAGAGACACAGCTCTTACTAGAACAGAGAGAGACACAGCTCTTACTAGAACAGAGAGAGACACAGCTCTTACTAGAACAGAGAGAGACACAGCTCTTACTAGAACAGAGAGAGACACAGCTCTTACTAGAACAGAGTGAGACACAGCTCTTACTAGAACAGAGAGAGATACAGCTCTTACTAGAACAGAGAGAGACACAGCTCTTACTAGAACAGAGAGAGACACAGCTCTTACTAGAACAGAGAGAGACACAGCTCTTACTAGAACAGAGAGAGACACAGCTCTTACTAGAACAGAGAGAGAGACACAGCTCTTACTAGAACAGAGAGAGACACAGCTCTTACTAGAACAGAGTGAGACACAGCTCTTACTAGAACAGAGAGAGATACAGCTCTTACTAGAACAGAGAGAGACACAGCTCTTACTAGAACAGAGAGAGACACAGCTCTTACTAGAACAGTGAGAGACACAGCTCTTACTAGAACAGAGAGAGATACAGCTCTTACTAGAACAGAGAGAGACACAGCTCTTACTAGAACAGAGAGACACAGCTCTTCCTAGAACAGAGAGAGACACAGCTCTTCCTAGAACAGAGAGAGACACAGCTCTTCCTAGAACAGAGAGAGACACAGCTCTTACTAGAACAGAGCGAGACACAGCTCTTACTAGAACAGAGCGAGACACAGCTCTTACTAGAACAGAGAGAGATACAGCTCTTACTAGAACAGAGAGAGACACAGCTCTTACTAGAACAGAGAGAGACACAGCTCTTACTAGAACAGAGAGAGATACAGCTCTTACTAGAACAGAGAGAGATACAGCTCTTACTAGAACAGAGAGAGACACAGCTCTTACTAGAACAGAGAGAGACACAGCTCTTACTAGAACAGAGAGAGACACAGCTCTTACTAGAACAGAGAGAGACACAGCTCTTACTAGAACAGAGAGAGATACAGCTCTTACTAGAACAGAGAGAGATACAGCTCTTACTAGAACAGAGAGAGACACAGCTCTTACTAGAACAGAGAGAGACACAGCTCTTACTAGAACAGAGAGAGACACAGCTCTTACTAGAACAGAGAGAGATACAGCTCTTACTAGAACAGAGAGAGACACAGCTCTTACTAGAACAGAGAGAGATACAGCTCTTACTAGAACAGAGAGAGACACAGCTCTTACTAGAACAGAGAGAGACACAGCTCTTACTAGAACAGAGAGAGACACAGCTCTTACTAGAACAGAGAGAGACACAGCTCTTACTAGAACAGAGAGAGACACAGCTCTTACTAGAACAGAGAGAGACACAGCTCTTACTAGAACAGAGAGAGATACAGCTCTTACTAGAACAGAGAGAGACACAGCTCTTACTAGAACAGAGAGAGACACAGCTCTTACTAGAACAGAGAGAGACACAGCTCTTACTAGAACAGAGAGAGACACAGCTCTTACTAGAACAGAGAGAGATACAGCTCTTACTAGAACAGAGAGAGACACAGCTCTTACTAGAACAGAGAGAGACACAGCTCTTACTAGAACAGAGAGAGATACAGCTCTTTCTAGAACAGAGAGAGATACAGCTCTTTCTAGAACAGAGAGAGATACAGCTCTTACTAGAACAGAGAGACACAGCTCTTCCTAGAACAGAGAGAGACACAGCTCTTCCTAGAACAGAGAGAGACACAGCTCTTCCTAGAACAGAGAGAGACACAGCTCTTACTAGATCAGAGCGAGACACAGCTCTTACTAGAACAGAGAGAGACACGGCTCTTAATAGAACAGAGAGAGACACGGCTCTTACTAGAACAGTGAGACACGGCTCTTACTAGAACAGTGAGAGAGACACAGCTCTTACTAGAACAGAGAGAGACACAGCTCTTACTAGAACAGAGAGAGACACAGCTCTTACTAGAACAGAGAGAGAGACACAGCTCTTACTAGAACAGAGAGAGACACAGCTCTTACTAGAACAGAGAGAGACACAGCTCTTACTAGAACAGAGAGAGACACAGCTCTTACTAGAACAGAGAGAGACACAGCTCTTACTAGAACAGAGAGAGACACAGCTCTTACTAGAACAGAGAGAGAGACACAGCTCTTACTAGAACAGAGAGAGAGACACAGCTCTTACTAGAACAGAGAGAGATACAGCTCTTCCTAGAACAGAGAGAGACACAGCTCTTACTAGAACAGAGAGAGACACAGCTCTTACTAGAACAGAGCGAGACACAGCTCTTACTAGAACAGAGAGAGACACAGCTCTTACTAGAACAGAGAGAGACACAGCTCTTACTAGAACAGAGAGAGACACAGCTCTTACTAGAACAGAGCGAGACACAGCTCTTACTAGAACAGAGAGAGACACAATTCTTACTAGAACAGAGAGAGACACAGCTCTTACTAGAACAGAGAGAGACACAGCTCTTACTAGAACAGAGCGAGACACAGCTCTTACTAGAACAGAGCGAGACACAGCTCTTACTAGAACAGAGAGACACAGCTCATACTAGAACAGAGAGAGACACAGCTCTTACTAGAACAGAGAGAGACACAGCTCTTACTAGAACAGAGAGAGACACAGCTCTTACTAGAACAGAGAGAGTCACAGCTCTTCCTAGAACAGAGAGAGACACAGCTCTTCCTAGAACAGAGAGAGACACAGCTCTTCCTAGAACAGAGAGAGACACAGCTCTTCCTAGAACAGAGAGAGACACAGCTCTTCCTAGAACAGAGAGAGACACAGCTCTTCCTAGAACAGAGAGAGACACAGCTCTTCCTAGAACAGAGAGAGACACAGCTCTTCCTAGAACAGAGAGAGACACAGCTCGTCCTAGAACAGAGAGAGACACAGCTCGTCCTAGAACAGAGAGAGACACAGCTCGTCCTAGAACAGAGAGAGACACAGCTCTTCCTAGAACAGAGAGAGACACAGCTCTTCCTAGAACAGAGCGAGACACAGCTCTTACTAATACAGAGAGAGACACAGCTCTTCCTAGAACAGAGAGAGACACAGCTCTTCCTAGAACAGAGCGAGACACAGCTCTTCCTAGAACAGAGAGAGACACAGCTCTTCCTAGAACAGAGAGAGACACAGCTCTTCCTAGAACAGAGCGAGACACAGCTCTTCCTAGAACAGAGAGAGACACAGCTCTTACTAGAACAGAGAGAGACACAGCTCTTCCTAGAACAGAGCGAGACACAGCTCTTCCTAGAACAGAGAGAGACACAGCTCTTACTAGAACAGAGCGAGACACAGCTCTTACTAGAACAGAGCGAGACACAGCTCTTACTAGAACAGAGCGAGACACAGCTCTTCCTAGAACAGAGAGAGACACAGCTCTTACTAGAACAGAGAGAGACACAGCTCTTCCTAGAACAGAGCGAGACACAGCTCTTCCTAGAACAGAGAGAGACACAGCTCTTCCTAGAACAGAGCGAGACACAGCTCTTCCTAGAACAGAGAGAGACACAGCTCTTACTAGAACAGAGCGAGACACAGCTCTTACTAGAACAGAGAGAGACACAGCTCTTACTAGAACAGAGCGAGACACAGCTCTTACTAGAACAGAGCGAGACACAGCTCTCACTAGAACAGAGCGAGACACAGCTCTCACTAGAACAGAGAGAGACACAGCTCTCACTAGAACAGAGAGAGACACAGCTCTCACTAGAACAGAGAGAGACACAGCTCTCACTAGAACAGAGAGAGACACAGCTCTCACTAGAACAGAGAGATACACAGCTCTTACTAGAACAGAGAGAGAGATACAGAGAGAGTGGCTCTGTCCTCACTACACTACCCTCTCCTCTCTTCTACCCTCTCCTCTACCCTCTCTTCTATCCTACCCTCTCCTCTAGACTCTCCGCTACCCTCTCTTCTACCCTACCTTCTCCTCTACCCTCTCCTCTCTTCTACCCTCTCCTATACCCTCTCCTCTACCCTCTCTTCTACCCTACCCCCTCCTCTACCCTCTCTTCTACCCTACCCTCTCCTATCTTCTACCATCCTCTACCCTCTCCTCTACCCTCTCTTCTATCCTACCCTCTCCTCTAGACTCTCCGCTACCCTACCTTCTCATCTACCCTCTCTTCTACCCTCTCCTCTCTTCTAGCCTCTCCTCTACCCTCTCTTCAACCATACCCTCTCCTCTACCCTCATCTACCCTCTCTTCTACCCTCTCTTCTATCCTACCCTCTCCTCTAGACTCTCCGCTACCCTACCCCCTCCTCTAGCCTCTCCTCTAACCTCTCTTCGACCCTACCCTCTCCTCTACCCTCTCCTGTCTTCTACCATCTTCTACCCTCTCCTCTACCCTCTCCTCTAGACTCTCCGCTACCCTACCTTCTCCTCTACCCTCTCTTCTACCCTCTCTTCTACCCTACCCTCTCCTCTACCCTCTCCTGTCTTCTACCATCTTCTACCCTCTCATCTACCCTCTCCTCTAGACTCTCCGCTACCCTACCTTCTCCTCTACCCTCTCTTCTACCCTCTCTTCTACCCTACCCTACCCTCTCCTCTACCCTCTCCTCTCTTCTACCCTCCTCTACCCTCTCCTCTCTTCTACCCTCCTCTACCCTCTCCTCTACCCTCTCCTCTACCCTCTCCTCTACCCTCTCCTCTACCCTCTCCTCTACCCTCTCCTCTACCCTCCTCTACCCTCTCCTCTACCCTCCTCTACCCTCTCCTCTACCCTCTCCTCTACCCTCTACCCTCTCCTCTACCTTCTCTTCCTGGAGTTTTCTTATGAGAGATGAACTAGCTGTCCAGTCACTCTGACAATGTAATACCTCATTCACCCAGGGAGGCTCTCTCTCATTATATGGTTCATATAGCTCTGTGTGTTTGTGTGTGAGTGTGTGTGTGTGTGTGTGTGTGTGTGTGCGCGTGTGCGTGTGTGCGTGTGTGTGTGTGTGTGTGTGTGTGACAGAGCATTGCAGTCATGTCAATCAATAATGACCTGTTCAAGCCATTCCCTTCCAGCCAAACCCATTATCCAGAGCATAACATCCTATATGACTGCCTGTCTGACAACACATGTACAGTCATACTGTTGGACAACATCACAGTGGTATTAGCTCTCTAACTGGAATTCAGTTGGGTTTTTACTGGCTGCTCCACCATTTATTAGAAAAGAGCTCGCTGGCCGTATTATTTCAGCATATTCCATGTATTACAAAGTGATGAGTACTGTGTCGTCCACATGAGCATAATCTGACAGTGCTGTTTGAACGATGAGAGCTACTGTGCTATTGCTTTGATAGCTGAAACATGTGAAATCATACCTGGATTACATCATTGTTTCAGATCGCTCACCGCCTGCTCTTAGGGATTCGTTATTTATTGAAATTCGGCGTCCGGCAGCATTTGTTTTGTCAGGTGGAAACTGCGACATGACAGGACACAAAAGGAGCCCAAATGTTGATCTTCACTCTAAAATGGCTTCATAAGCACCAAACTGCCACAATCAATGACATTCAACATGCGGATCCCTGGATCCCTGGGATGTCTGCACTGAAAGAGAGACCCTTTAGGAGCTAGAGTACATGAAGAATAAACCTCTACACTCTGATGTCAAGCCAACAAAAGACTCCCGTGTTCTCCTTGTCAGGCTCTCGTCTCAAAACTCAGGAACAGAACATTTTGCATCGCTCCCTGGGCCTCTCTTTCTCTCTCATTCTCTTTTCACCGGGTTAATGAGCTTCTCTCTGTTCCGCAAAAATAATGTTCCCCGCTCCCTCCATCCGTCTTCTCTTTCTTCGTACTAAAAAGCTCTGTTCCTGTTCGCCTATTGAAGGCAAGAGGCTTAAAAGCTCCTTGTAAAACATTGATTTGTTTTCCAACGTGCCTGTTGGAGGTAGACAGGGTCGTCTGTGGCGGTTGGTAGGGAAAGAACGAAGAAGGGAAGGAGGTGGGCTGGTGGCTATAAGGGCCTTGAGTGGTCCTGCTGCAGTAATGACTCACCTGGGATGCACCCCAAATGGCACCCTATTCCCTACTACATAGTGCGCAACTTTTAACCAGGGCCCATAGTGCACTATTTAGGGAATAGCGTGCAATTTGAGATGCAGCCCTGGGCTGTCATTACTGAGAGGCACTTGAGTGGAGCAGCAGCAGCAGCAGCAGCAGTAGGTAGAGGTTAGCGGGTAGCCACCAGGCTAGATACAGGTGGTCATGTCACGTGGTTCTTCTAGCAGCTGTTTTGGATTCTCCCAGTCTTAGTCAGTCATTAGCCATTTTGATCACAGGGCCCCCGTCACCTCAAGGTTGGAATGACCGAGCAGAGGAAGGTTCTCCATCTTTCTCTCTCTCTCTCTCTTTTTCTTTTTTTCCTCCCCATCTTGACTAACCTGTACCCCCGCACATTGACTCGGTACTGGTACCCCCTGTATATAGCCTCCACATTGACTCAGTACTGGTACCCCCTGTATATAGCCTCCACATTGACTCAGTACTGGTACCCCCTGTATATAGCCTCCACATTGACTCAGTACTGGTACCCCCTGTATATAGCCTCCACATTGACTCGGTACTGGTACCCCCTGTATATAGCCTCCACATTGACTCAGTACTGGTACCCCCTGTATATAGCCTCCACATTGACTCAGTACTGGTACCCCCTGTATATAGCCTCCACATTGACTCAGTACTGGTACCCCCTGTATATAGCCTCCACATTGTTATGTACATTTCTTGTGTTACTTTTTAATTGATTTGATTTCTTTAGTTTATTTAGTCAATATTTTATTAACTCTATTTCTTGAACTGCATTGTTGGTTAAGGGCTAGTAAGTAAGCATTTCACGGTAAGGTCTACACTTGTTGTATTCGGCGCATGTGACAAATAACATTTGATTTGATTATATCTCTCGCTCTAATTCCTATTTTCTCCCCCATCTCTCTCTATCCCTCCATCTCTCTCACTCTCCGACTCTTCGACTTTCTCCCTCTCTCTTTCCACGTTTCTCTCCATCTCTCTCTATCCCTCCATCTCTCTCACTCTCCGACTCTTCGACTTTCTCCCTCTCTCTTTCCACGTTTCTCTCCATCTCTCTCTATGCCTCCATCTCTCTCACTCTCCGACTCTTCGACTTTCTCCCTCTCTCTTTCCACGTTTCTCTCCATCTCTCTCTATCCCTCCATCTCTCCCACTCTCCGACTCTTCGACTTTCTCCCTCTCTCTTTCCACGTTTCTCTCCATCTCTCTCTATCCCTCCATCTCTCTCACTCTCCGACTCTTCGACTTTCTCCCTCTCTCTTTCCACGTTTCTCTCCATCTCTCTATCCCTCCATCTCTCTCACTCTCCGACTCTTCGACTTTCTCCCTCTCTCTTTCCACGTTTCTCTCCATCTCTCTATCCCTCCATCTCTCTCACTCTCCGACTCTTCGACTTTCTCCCTCTCTCTTTCCACGTTTCTCTCCATCTCTCTCTATCCCTCCATCTCTCTATCTCTCTCTCGCTCTCTCTGTCAGCTCAGCCAGGCACTAGTAAAGACTTCCTCACATGTCAGGGAATGTGGACAAGGTGCAACGTGACAAAGCACCCGGCGGCAAATCCAATCCAACAACACAGAAAAGCAGAGCAAAGCACACAACTACAAATTCACCCCCCGCTACGAATAAAACACTTCTCTACACAGCAAGACAAATCTATCCAACAGTCCACAATAGAAACACAGGAGGGGGGGTCACAGGAGGGGGGGGGGGGTCATTTGTCCAAGGTCAGACTATTACACAGAGTATTTCACTTTCAACCAACAGCGGGTCCATTAAGACAGAAACACATAGAAAACAACTAAATTTTTCCTGCTGTGTTTCTGCCAAGGGACAGAATTGATGATCTATAGGAGCACCATGCCCGGTAATAGTCGTGTGTGTGTATGTTTGGCATGTGTGCACGTGTGCGTGTCTGGGATGAAAAGGTGAATAGCGTGCTAAATTCTCCTCTCCTAGGTTCTCTACCTACTCAGGTGCTCTAGAGAGAACTCTTGTTATTGTAGTCTAAAATGTGTGTGTCTCGGATGTGTGTGTGTGTGTGTGTCTCTGATGTATATGTGCTTTCTGCTTCCCCAGCTCTCTGTAATGCAAATAAGAACATCAGTCATGCTGATCATCCATAGCACCAGAGCTCTCTCTCTCTCTCTCTCTCTCTCTCTCTCTCTCTCTCTCTCTCTCTCTCTCTCTCTGTCTCTCTCTCTCTCTGTCTCTCTCGCTCTCTCGCTCTCTCGCTCTCTCGCTCTCTCTTTCCTATGACTCTGGGAACGAACAGCTAAGGAGCAGAGAGAGAGGAAAGAGAAGAAATCGGGAGAGATAGATGGACGGAGATGAAGAGAGAGAGGGGACATTGAAGCAAGGGACGAGCGACAGAGAAAAGGGAGTCAAGCGAGGAAGAAGGAAAATAGGCTCCTTTTTAAAGGCTTTTAGAAATAGACGGGTGGGAGGGAGAAGGAGTGATAGCTAAATATGGAGTTTTAGGGCTAGGCAGCAGAGAGCTGCAACAGTGAGGAAGTAAAATGTGTCAGTGGGATATCAGAGCCCGGCTCATATTCCTCAGCTCCCTGACAGAGGTCTGGGGAACGCTGGGAGAAAGGGAGGGAGACAGGGGAGAGGGCTCTGAGACAGCGTTAATGGTGACGTTGATGTGGAGCCGTCAGCGGGCTAGCTAGCCGAGGGGAGGGGAGGGGGGAAAGGGAGGGGTTGAGGTGTAGGGCGGCTGGCGCTGTGAGGGGGAGATAGCACCACGGCACTAGCCTAGCGCTGCTGCCTTGCATAATTAATGGAGCGTGGAAGAGTGTCTAGACGTTCAGGGCCCTGTGCTGTGCTGCCTGGGTTGAGCTACGCTGTACTGAGGCCTGATTAGGACCAGGGAGAGGAGACTGATTATACAGGAGAGCAGAGCATAGGAGAGAGCTGGGGACTGAGGGGATCAGAGAGGGATTACACCTGTCTGCTTCATACACATCACCTCCAGGCTGTGGGAATGTATGTTGCTCAAAGGAGAGCGCCTCCTACTGGGGATTTACAGTATGTAACCACCCCACACACGGATTAGTGAGGCCCAGTCACCAAGTGCAGGTGCAGTAGAAAAATGTTTTATTGACATGAATAGCATGGGGTATTTTTTGTATGCTGCCTAATCTAAATCTGATATCTGATATCCTAATCTAAATCTGATATCCTCTTCTAAATCTGATATCCTAATCTAAATCTGATATCCTAATCTAAATCTGATATCCTAATCTGAATCACAATAATGCCATGATGGATGCAGGAATGTTTTCTCTGTGTGTGTGTGTGTGTGTGTGTGTGTGTGTGTGTGCGTGTGTGATTGTGGCACAGCGTTGTCTGTGTAATCAACTGGGCATGTCTGGTGTCTGCCAACCCCACCATGGTTCCTGGCCCGTGGTTTCTGAGGATGGGTCTGGGCTGGAGCGATCTGACGCTCCTTTCATGTCGTCTGTCTGTGTGTGGTGTTTGGTGTTTGGGTTCCAGCAGAGCTCATCTATTGTGGAGAGGATGTGCGGAGTCTTCAGAACCGCTTCGCTCTGAGCGTCGATCAGAAGAGAGAGAAATAGAAAGAAAGACTTCTGGTTGGATCACAGTAGAGACCATCTGAAGATGTTTGAGACTGAAGATGCACCAGACTCTTGTGTTTTGGAGCTCCACACAGCCCAATTGAGAATGTGGACAAACCCAAAACCAAACACCTATTTAACACGAGTCCTTTCTGTCAAACCCGATAAATAGATTTGTTTTATGAACAGCATAATTAAACTTGCTCCCCCACCCACCACGTTCTGATCACACCCAGGATCCTACCATTTAGTCTCTGCATCACATCCCCTTCCCCAGCCTTCACTCACTGGCAGAGACATGCTCTCCTCTCATGCAGTCTGCCTGTGTGCCAGCCTCAGTACCAGAGAGAGACGGAGGGGTGGGGGAAGGAGGGAGACACTTTCGTAAAGGTCCATTGAAATGTCAAGTTGTAAGTATTTTGGAAAATGTCACACTGCGTCCCCACAGGATCCTGCCTGGCACCGCGTGTTGATAGGCCTCATGATTATACAGTCAAAACGTCTATTTTTCTCTCGCTCTCCCCCTGTCTTTGCCAATAACTAGAGGGGTCACAGTCCAAGAGTAAGTGCCCGTCTAGAGGGGTGCTTTTGGGCTGACACCCCCCCCCCCCCCACCTCCCGCTCTTAACCAACCAAACTGAGGATCACTCTGTTCTTCGGAAAAAAAACACCTGCCTTCAATGCTTTCAGAACCGCTGCATAGTGAATACAGAATCATCTCAGTCGACCTGAAATGGTCTCGATGCCAATCAATAGCTAGATTTCCAGTGTTCTGATTAGCTGTTCAGTTGGTTGTGTTGTTCAAACAGCCTCTTGATATAGCTGTCCTGACTTGAACTGTTGTTGATTTTCTATTATGATTAGTTTCACGTCTTAGTTTCCCTGACATTGAGGAATGTGTGGGGTGAACCACACACACACACACACACACACACACACACACATTGTTCATTCATTTTCTCAACTGCTTTACTGTCTGCTGAGCTGAATTATTGACTTTGCTTAAACAACCCTCTTAAAGTTCTATCCATCCTGACTTGGGAATGAAAGATGAGGACGAGGTCATTTACTGAGAAGTCAAGTGAAATGAAAAAGATGCCGGCTGCTTGGGGAGATGTCAGAACATCAAAAGTCTATTTAACTTCTAAGTGTCCGGACTCTTTTACTCGGAACTGGCATCCCCCTTGAGAGCCACTCTGTGTACTGTAGCTCACTGGTTGTTCATGTGCATGAGGTGTGGCCAACTTTGTACATGGGTAGTGCTTTGAATATTTTATATTTCATCAGTTTTGGCCAAGTTGACTATTTTCACAGACCCAAGATGTTCTCTGAGTCTAGATAGAACATTAAAGGGAACCAGGAGAGGCCATGCTGAATCTTGTTTGTATACCAGCATTGTTATGTACACTTTTCACATCTACGCTCTGAAGCAGTTTTCTCCAGGATCTGTTGTCAGATCATGTCTCTGTCTGGAAGTTTCCTTACATATAGCAATGAGACACTACTACATGGTACAGTGTAGGCCAGCTGCTAGACTGAGGCTCTGAGGCGCTGCGCCGTAGCAGGGTTTCTCCCTGTTAAATATTCAGGTGCTGTGATGTGAAGCGGCGGCAGCGTTGAGACCCTGAGCAGGTTAATGTTCATTTAGAGCTGTCGGGACACATTGAGCTCTGTACGGGCCTAGCTGGCAGCTCGCTCGCTCTCCTTCGGTCTCTTTCTTTATCTATCTCTCTCTCCTTCCCCCTCTCTCTCTTTCTCGTTCTCTCCCTCTTTTCTCAGTCTCTATCACACACTCCCTCTCTTTTTCACTCTCTTTCTCAGGCGTTTGGGAAGAGAAACAATCGCCCTGGAACATTCTACATTCTGAGTGTTCTCGGCAGTGTTCTCAGTGCAGAGCGTTGACTTCATGGGTGTTCTAGAAGAGTCTGGGGGACAGAGTCACCCTCTTGAGTGTGTTCTCTGGGGAAATCTAGATCTCATCCTCCTCACGCCTGGTCTGTTCCAGTGGGAGAAACAGGTGTCTGAGCTGTGGGCTCTCTGGGCTCAGGAAGAGATAACCAGGAGGAGAGATCAGGTCTGTTACCCCTCAGAGGGCTTCTAATCTGGCTCGCTTCGCCTGCATTACAAATACAGTGCCTTCAGAAAGTATTCACACCTTGACTTATTCCACATTTTGTTGTGTTACACCCGAAATGGATTACATAGATTTTTTTGTCACACCCAACTACACACAATATCGCATAATGACAAAGTGAAAACGTGTTATTAGACATTTTTGCAAATGTATTGAAAATTAAATACAGAAATATCTGATTTCCAACGGTCTAATGTCCATTGCTCGTGTTTCTTGGCCCAAGTAAGTCTCATCTTCTCATTGATGTCCTTTAATAGTGGTTTCTTTGCAGCAATTTGACCATGAAGGCCTGATTCACACAGTTTCCTCTGAACAGTTGATGTTGAGATGTGTCTGTTACTTGAACTCTGTGAAGCATTTATTTGGGAAGCAATTTCTGAGGTTAATAACTCTAATGAACTTATCCTCTGCAGTAGAGGTAACTCTGGGTCTTCCTTTCTTGTGGCGGTCCTCATGAGAGCCAGTTTCATCATAGCGCTTGATGGTTTTTGTGACTGCACTTGATGAAACTTTCAAAGTTCTTGAAATTTTCCGCATTGACTGACCTTCATGTCTTAAAGTAATGATGGACTGTAATTTCTCTTTGCTTATTTGAGCTGTTCTTGCCATAATATGGACTTGGTCTTATACCAAATATGGTATATGATTGGCTCAAACACATTAAGAAGGAAAGAAATTCCACAAATGAACTTTTAACAAAGCACACCTGTTAATTGAAATGCATTCCAAGTGACTACCTCATGAAACTGGTTGAGAGAATGCCAAGAGTGTGCAAAACTGTCATCAAGGCAAAGGGTGGCTACTTTGAAGAATCTCAAATATAAAATATATTTTGATTTGTTTAACACTTTTTTGGTTACTACATGATTCCGAGTGGCGCAGCGGTCTAAGGCACTGCATCTCAGTGCTAGAGGCGTCACTACAGACACCCTGGTTCGAATCCAGGCTGTATCACAACTGACCGTGATTGGGAGTCCCATAGGGCGGCGGACAATTGGCCCAGCGTCGTCCAGGTTTGGCCGGTGTAGGCCGTCATTGTAAATATGAATTTGTTCTTAACTGACTTGCCTAGTTAAATTAAGGTTAAATTGAAAAATATATATAGTAATTCCATATGTGTTGTTTCATAGTTTTGATGTCTTCACTATTAGTCTACGATGTAGAAAATAGTAAAAAAAAATTAAAAAAAAACCTTGAGTAGGTGTGTCCAAACTTTTGACTGGTAATGACTGTACGTTGCATAATGCAGCAAATATGAGGCAAGTTACTGAGGTATTGGGCGAGAAACCGTTTTTTTTTTACTTGAAGAAGATCCACTGTCGGATCGAAGCATTGTACCTATTAAAGGTGGTATGAGTATAACCATGATGAATAGTTGAGCTACATAGAGTGGAGGCCTTTTTGTTTCTTTATGCAGGGTTATAGACTAGTCAATACCCAGAGTATAGAAACACATTACTTGATTTAACTGCTTTAAATCCCCTTCATTGACTTACTGCTGTGGAAGCACTGCAGGACAGGGTTGGGGTCTATTCCATTTCAATTCTGGAAGTAAACCAGATTCCAATTCCAAATGTTCCTCATTGAAAAGCGTTGAAGAGAATTGGAATTGGAATTTCAGTGTACTTCCTCCATTGACTGGAATTGAAATGGGATTGATCCCAACCCTGCTGCAGGCTATTCAGTCTCTATGATTCAGCTACGGTTTAAACCAGTGGAAGCAGATGTGAATAGAAGTAAGGAGGACGACTTTCTATCGCCTTTAAAATGGTACAAACTAATGACAGAGAATTGATAGATGTGGTAGAGAGAGATTGCTAGGAGAATAATCAGTGCCTCTTTCTCCGTAGTCTATTTCTCTTGAGTGATCTGGATGGAAATATCAGTGGTATTTTATTAGGATCCCCAATAGCTGTTGCGAAGGCAGCATCTACTCTTCCTGGTGTCCACACAAAACATGAAACATGACATAATACAGAACATTAATAGACAAAGAACGATAGTGATGTGGTGCATCGTTCACACGGAGGCTGATCTTCCCCATTGGCACTAGATTTATAATGGGATCTCTACGAGGTCTGTCATATCAGAGAAGCATCAGCCAGTGCAGTGCACCCTGCTCTCTCTGTGAACACAATGTAGACAGCAGTGTTACAGCTACAATTGAACACAGGCAGAAGGCTTCGCTGAGCCCTTAATCCCCGAGTTTGGTGTCTCTTATTGGTTTTAGTCATTAATTCATCGCCGTGGTGTTGCCAGCAAATCTTGAAAGTCAAGTACCGACGCGGTTCCTGTGTAAACACACACATTTAAAATACATACACGGACATACAAAGCACATGGATAATGGACCAGCAACATATGAAAGTGTAGCTTATGAAGAATTGACGTCTGAACAGACATAAGGACTGAGCAGGAAAGGGCAACATCCTCCTGACATTGTTTTCTCTCTCGAGTGCTCGCTCTCCAATCTCTTTGTCCCTTCCCTCTTCTTCACAATCTACCTCTTTCTTGTGCCCCCCCATCTCTCTCTTTCACCTAATTTCCCTCTCTCCCTCCTACTCTCTCTTTCACTCTCCCTCTCCCTGCTCTCCCTCTCTCTCCATCATATCCTCACCCCCTTTCCTCTCCCCTCTCTCCCTCCCTCTCCCCTCTCTCTCCATCTTTCCTCACCTCCCCTCTCTCCCTCTCCATCCTTTCCTCACCTCACCTCCCCTCCCTCCTTCCCTCTCTCTCCCCCCTCTCCGAGCCCATACTAATGTCCCTGCTCTGCAGCCAAGCCTAGCCCCCTCAGTCGATGCACATCAAAGAGCTGCTTGTTCTCTTCTTCTCTCCTCTCCATGGTAAATTGCTCTGGTGTTTAATGTGGACAGAGAGATGGGCTTTTGTTGGGAGTTTGTTACAGGGACACGGCCTATCAGTATTTTCCATTTCGTACAGCCAGAGGTCCCACTGCTCGGTTGTTACGTTCACAGTTGACAGGGTTTCGCCTCGTACACACCAAAGAGAGGCAATCAGTCATCGCCTTTCTGCCCGCTGCCACTATCACCCGGGCTGCGAAAGCTCATTTGGGGTGAGTGTGTGGGTGACTGAGTGTGTGTGAGAGTGAAAGAGAAAGAAAAAGAGGGAGAGAGATGGCTTCCTCTCTCTGTCTTTCATTAGCTTGCCCAGAACTCATTTACTTTAGACAAATGAAAAAGGCATCTGGCAAAACGACAGCGTCGCTAAACCCCGCCGGCAACATGTCTATTGTGCCTCGTGAACTGCCTCCTATTATAATTGATGGTTTAGGAAATCTAGGGAATAATCTTCCATCTCTTTTCAGGGCTTCCCAGTCCAGATAGCTGAGGATTTACTGCAGTAGGAATTACAATTTACCCTACTCCCTCTATCTCTGTCCAAGCACAACTAGGAACAGAACAAGCTCTGGACCAGTAAAGTAGTGAAGTCCCACAGTACACAGCCAGGGGACAGCACCACACTGGCTCAGGGGAAGTGAGAGGGATCTAAGCCCATTACTGGTACTGGTTCTGTCATCTGTCCCTCAACTGACAAACCCACACTGTGATTGGCCCAGCGTCGTCCTGGTTAGGGGAGGGTTTGGCCGGGGTAGGCCGTCATTGTAAATAAGAATTTGTTCTTAACTGACTTGCCCTAGTTAAATAAAGGTAAAATAAATAAATAAAATATCACCGCTGTGATATCTGAGGTAGGTCCTGTGTTGCTCAGTTGGTAGAGCATGGTGCTTGCAACGCAAAGGTTGTGGGTTCGATTCCCGCAGATTGTCTGCTAAATGAGAAAAATGTAAGATGAGGTAGTGAATCCAGGACAGGCTTAATAGTATCTCTCATTTACTTTGAATTACATGCATTTACACAGTATCTCAACGTTTCAGTCATTTTCTCAGAACTTCTGGTCTTGTAAAGGTCTGTGTGAATGTGTGGAAGTTCTTTCCATTGGACCTAATATATCTTCTAATAGTAGGATATGAGTAGTAGTACTGTATATTCTGCCAAATTCATGTCAGTAGAACTGAAAATGATAAATAACCTAATCTGGTCCATTAAAATGAATAACCTTATAAACGTTCAAGATTACACCCCCACCCCCCCTTCCCTGTCAAGTGAATAATGAAACCAAATTACAGGTAATGGCTATACATCTTCAGGAGCACTTTGGTGATGGCTGGAAGCAGCTTGAAGTACAGCAATAACTCCTCTAGTTGTTTTTGTTTTTTTACCTTTATTTAACCTTTATTTAACTAGGCAAGTCAGTTAAGAACAAATTCTTATTTATAATGCAGGCCTACTCTAGTGCTCTGTCAATAGCACAGGGTCAAACATAGACTGGCTGAAAGGCTCTGAGTGCCGCTAGCCAAGCAACTAGCTTCAGATCTGTGTAATTTCACCATTGATTTGTGGACCCAGCGGATGCTAGCTAATGGGCTAATGTAGGCACATGAATCTGTCCATCCGCTCTGTGGGGGTGTTAGCAGTTAGCACTGTGTGTATGTTAGCATTAGCGCTAGCTCTCTGTCTCTCTTTCCCTCTCTCCCTTTCTCTGATACAACATGTTTAATGGGCGGACTGATGGCTTGACCCCGTGTTCTGAGCAGGGAAGTGTACACAAGTGCTACTCGCTCAGGCAGGGAATATGGCCGCCCGTGGGGGCCTAGATTGTGTCAGTGGTGCGTCAGGACTGAGATAGTTTCACAGCGTGCTAAACTGAGGGTCAGTGCACAGATCAGTCCACTGGGAAGGAATTAAGGTCCACACACACAACATGGTAGGGTTATGTGATGTCATGGGGGTGTGTAGAGTCAAAGTATGACATTGTGTCCTTGTGCTGTTTGTGCCCCTCTGTTGTGTTCCCAGCACTGATGAATAGCTACTTCAACCGTATAACTAACTCACTCAGAGACCGTACAGTTGTCTTCTCTTGAACCAATTCACCAAAGCACTTGACAACGATCGCCAACTTCATGATGAACAATACATCTCCTGAGCAATTCCATAGTAAGGTCAACCTGAGCATAAAAAAAAGAAATTGCTTATTTCCTAATTAAACTACTGTACTTTCATATTTCTCTTGAATGTGTGTATTTTGAAGTACAGACTACATTTGGCCTTTATATTTGCCAAATTGAATGTTATTGTTACTAAAAATTAGGATACAAAGTCTCAAAATAAGTATTTTCAGGCAACCAGATTGCTTTTGGAAATGGCTCACAGAACTTGTTTTGGTACTTACATCTGTCCCCCTGTGTTTCTGACCAAGTCGTAAGGTTAATGAAATAACATCAAATTCATTTTAGTCCATTGAGTGCTAGTATAGAGTTCTACAGTCTAGTAAAGATAGAATTCTACAGTCTAGTAAAGATAGAATTCTACAGTCTAGTAAAGATAGAATTCTGACTTGGACAGGCAGTGTCACGTCTAAAGTTTTTGAGCAAAAGTTATTTTTGATGCGTTTTGAGTATGTTTGTACGCAAACTTTCTGTGCAAAGCTAACTTTCATTAATGGCTTAGGTGATTATTTGAATCAGCCATGTAGTGCCAGGGCAAAAACCAAAATGTTGGGGTCCTTGGGATCCCGAGGACCGAGTTTTGGAAACGCTGGCTGAGGTGATGTATCATTGGTTTCCCGTCTCTCTTTATCAGTACTCGTTTTAAGCGTAACGGATGTGACCGTTACGGACGCTTCATAACATCATCATAGACTCACTAGTCAGCGTCGCTGCATAACGCGATAATGATAAAATGTTGATGTCCTTCCTACTGCTTCTGAAGTGTGTTTATGTTAGATAAAAATTGCCTGCTAACTTGTTTGCTATCTGAGTGTGTGTGATCTATGTCGGGTGTACTCACCTTCTCATATGAACTGCAATCAGGCATTGTTCTGCTGACTGGAGCATTGCATGTGATCACATCACATGGCATAATAAAGGTATTCAATTCATAAACATAATTAAGTTTCCATAAGAAACTTGTTTACTTCCTGAGCAAATACGGGTGTCTGTATGGTCTGCCCTGCGGCGCAAAAGGCACTTTGCGCACTTGTGAACTGCAGCTGTCAAGTCTGAGGCGATTTACGAACTAACAAGAAATGTCTATGAAAGTGTGAACCCTGTGCCATTGGTAGGTTATAATTATAACATATGTCAAGATATGGTAGAGATGATAAGCAATGAGTTCAGTATATACAGGCAGTTTGTGGGACTGAGAACAGACAAAGACTGACTCTGATGCTGTTGAATGGCGCCGGAAGGGTTGGCTGCCGTTTTACAGGTTCTTAAACAATTGTGCTATTGTGTGTGTTTTTTCATGTTATTTGTAACTTATTTTGTACGTAATGTTTCTGCCACCGTCTCTTATGACCAAAAAGAGCTTCTGGATATCAGGACAGCGATTACTCACCTCGTACTGAACAAAGATTTTTTCTTTAACGAGTCAGACATGAAAGATTTACTTCAGACACCTGACAAGGCCCACATCCCCATCATTCGCATGAGAAAGAGACGCCGATATCGGGGACGTAGGTGGGGGTGCCTTGTAAGGATCCGGTGGCGAGTGGGTAATCTGCCTCTACCATCAGTCCGATTAGCCAACGTACAATCATTAGATAATAAAATAGACGAGCTCCGATGACGAATATCCTACCAACGGGACAAAAATATTTCACCCCATTTTTTGGAAGCTTGGGGGTCCCTGATAATATATCCATAACATTTGTCCCCCCCCCCATCAGATATTGGTTTGTTTGCAACAATGTGCTACGAGGGTACTGAAAGGTTTTCTATAGTACATATGATACGAGGAATAAGGAAAACAAGCAATATATGCATTAGAAAGAGTTTTATTTTGACAAACATCAACCACAAATGGTTCCAACCAATCACAATTAGAAGCTTTAAAGTCAAACAATCAAACATCAAACAATCAAATAAAAAAACTACTACTAATTACAGCTAACACCTCATGTATAAATGTATCTCACATTTCATATAAACAAATAAACCAACGTCAAAATGACTGTGTGTGCGTGCGTGTGTGAGTGACAGAGCATTGCGGTCATGTCAATCAATAATGACCTGTTCAAGCCATTCCCTTCCAGCCAAACCCATTATCCAGAGCATAACATCCTATATGACTGCCTGTCTGACAACACATGTACAGTCATACTGTTGGACAACATCACAGTGGTATTAGCTCTCTAACTGGGATTCAGTTGGGTTTTTACTGGCTGCTCCACCATTTATTAGAAAAGAGCTCGCTGGCCGTATTATTTCAGCATATTCCATGTATTACAAAGTGATGAGTACTGTGTCGTCCACATGAGCATAATCTGACAGTGCTGTTTGAACGATGAGAGCTACTGTGCTATTGCTTTGATAGCTGAAACATGTGAAATCCTACCTGGATTACATCATTGTTTCAGATCGATTGTGGATCTGGGATGACCTTTCTTGTGCTCCAGACTCTTTCCACTTTTGCATAGGCCTTCAGCGATGTATGACTTGAAGGTATACTGCTTCATTTGTTCCATCTTTCTCATGCCAGTGCCTTCACAATCTCTTCAGTAGAGCAGCCAGGTGGTCACGATGATCATATCCAGGAAGTGGAACACCAACCGGTGGTACCACTTCTTTGGTATGATTTTGTTTCGGTACAGTGCAATCACTGAGTCAAGCAGATCCACCCCACCCACATTCTTGTTGTATTCTTTCACCACAACAGGGCAGGTGACCTGTGGGATCATCTTTCGCTTGCGATCCCACAGGTCAACCTCGGTGACTGGGTGGTCTCCAGTGTAATCACTCAGAAGGGTCACTGAGCGGTTATCGTACCACTTCACAACATGCAAGGTGGTTTCTCCAACCATGGCCATCTTCTGTTCAAAAGATCCACGTCCTGCTCTCTTCAGCTCAGCATTGCACATCAAGTTGACGCCTGGTAGTCTGTTGCCACGAACAGTACCAGTGTAGTGAATTCCCTGCTGAGCCAGTGTGAGCACAAGAGGGACACTCGTAAACCAGTTGTCGAAGAAAAGCTTGTAGTTCTCTTGCTTGGGTATAGGCTGGGCCAGGCGGAGGACAACGTTGCGACTTGCTCCCACATTACATTTAAGTCATTTAGCAGACGCTCTTATCCAGAGCGACTTACAAATTGGTGCATTCACCTTATGACATCCAGTGGAACAGCCACTTTACAACAGTGCATCTAAATCTTTTAAGGGGGGGGGGGGGGGGGGTCGGAAGGATTACTTTATCCTATCCTAGGTATTCCTTAAAGAGGTGGGGTTTCAGGTGTCTCCGGAAGGTGGTGATTGACTCCGCTGTCCTGGCGTCGTGAGGGAGTTTGTTCCACCATTGGGGGGCCAGAGCAGCGAACAGTTTTGACTGGGCTGAGCGGGAACTGTGCTTCCTCAGTGGTAGGGAGGCGAGCAGGCCAGAGGTGGATGAACGCAGTGCCCTTGTTTGGGTGTAGGGCCTGATCAGAGCCTGGAGGTACTGAGGTGCCGTTCCCCTCACAGCTCCGTAGGCAAGCACCATGGTCTTGTAGCGGATGCGAGCTTCAACTGGAAGCCAGTGGAGAGAGCGGAGGAGCGGGGTGACGTGAGAGAACTTGGGAAGGTTGAACACCAGACGGGCTGCGGCGTTCTGGATGAGTTGTAGGGGTTTAATGGCACAGGCAGGGAGCCCAGCCAACAGCGAGTTGCAGTAATCCAGACGGGAGATGACAAGTGCCTGGATTAGGACCTGCGCCGCTTCCTGTGTGAGGCAGGGTCGTACTCTGCGGATGTTGTAGAGCATGAACCTACAGGAACGGGCCACCGCCTTGATGTTAGTTGAGAACGACAGGGTGTTGTCCAGGATCACGCCAAGGTTCTTAGCGCTCTGGGAGGAGGACACAATGGAGTTGTCAACCGTGATGGCGAGATCATGGAACGGGCAGTCCTTCCCCGGGAGGAAGAGCAGCTCCGTCTTGCCGAGGTTCAGCTTGAGGTGGTGATCCGTCATCCACACTGATATGTCTGCCAGACATGCAGAGATGCGATTCGCCACCTGGTCATCAGAAGGGGGAAAGGAGAAGATTAATTGTGTGTCGTCTGCATAGCAATGATAGGAGAGACCATGTGAGGTTATGACAGAGCCAAGTGACTTGGTGTATAGCGAGAATAGGAGAGGGCCTAGAACAGAGCCCTGGGGGACACCAGTGGTGAGAGCACGTGGTGAGGAGACAGATTCTCGCCACGCCACCTGGTAGGAGCAACCTGTCAGGTAGGACGCAATCCAAGCGTGGGCCGCGCCGGAGATGCCCAACTCGGAGAGGGTGGAGAGGAGGATCTGATGGTTCACAGTATCGAAGGCAGCCGATAGGTCTAGAAGGATGAGAGCAGAGGAGAGAGAGTTAGCTTTAGCAGTGCGGAGCGCCTCCGTGATACAGAGAAGAGCAGTCTCAGTTGAATGACTAGTCTTGAAACCTGACTGATTTGGATCAAGAAGGTCATTCTGAGAGAGATAGCAGGAGAGCTGGCCAAGGACGGCACGTTCAAGAGTTTTGGAGAGAAAAGAAAGAAGGGATACTGGTCTGTAGTTGTTGACATCGGAGGGATCGAGTGTAGGTTTTTTCAGAAGGGGTGCAACTCTCGCTCTCTTGAAGACGGAAGGGACGTAGCCAGCGGTCAGGGATGAGTTGATGAGCGAGGTGAGGTAAGGGAGAAGGTCTCCGGAAATGGTCTGGAGAAGAGAGGAGGGGATAGGGTCAAGCGGGCAGGTTGTTGGGCGGCCGGCCGTCACAAGACGCGAGATTTCATCTGGAGAGAGAGGGGAGAAAGAGGTCAGAGCACAGGGTAGGGCAGTGTGAGCAGAACCAGCGGTGTCGTTTGACTTAGCAAACGAGGATCGGATGTCGTCGACCTTCTTTTCAAAATGGTTGACGAAGTCAGCTGCAGAGAGGGAGGAGGGGGGGGGAGGGGGAGGAGGATTCAGGAGGGAGGAGAAGGTGGCAAAGAGCTTCCTAGGGTTAGAGGCAGATGCTTGGAATTTAGAGTGGTAGAAAGTGGCTTTAGCAGCAGAGACAGAAGAGGAAAATGTAGAGAGGAGGGAGTGAAAGGATGCCAGGTCCGCAGGGAGGCGAGTTTTCCTCCATTTCCGCTCGGCTGCCCGGAGCCCTGTTCTGTGAGCTCGCAATGAGTCGTCGAGCCACGGAGCGGGAGGGGAGGACCGAGCCGGCCTGGAGGATAGGGGACATAGAGAGTCAAAGGATGCAGAAAGGGAGGAGAGGAGGGTTGAGGAGGCAGAATCAGGAGATAGGTTGTAGAAGGTTTGAGCAGAGGGAAGAGATGATAGGATGGAAGAGGAGAGAGTAGCGGGGGAGAGAGAGCGAAGGTTGGGACGGCGCGATACCATCCGAGTAGGGGCAGTGTGGGAAGTGTTGGATGAGAGCGAGAGGGAAAAGGATACAAGGTAGTGGTCGGAGACTTGGAGGGGAGTTGCAATGAGGTTAGTGGAAGAACAGCATCTAGTAAAGATGAGGTCAAGCGTATTGCCTGCCTTGTGAGTAGGGGGGGAAGGTGAGAGGGTGAGGTCAAAAGAGGAGAGGAGTGGAAAGAAGGAGGCAGAGAGGAATGAGTCAAAGGTAGACGTGGGGAGGTTAAAGTCGCCCAGAACTGTGAGAGGTGAGCCGTCCTCAGGAAAGGAGCTTATCAAGGCATCAAGCTCATTGATGAACTCTCCGAGGGAACCTGGAGGGCGATAAATGATAAGGATGTTAAGCTTGAAAGGGCTGGTAACTGTGACAGCATGGAATTCAAAGGAGGCGATAGACAGATGGGTAAGGGGAGAAAGAGAGAATGACCACTTGGGAGAGATGAGGATCCCGGTGCGACCACCCCGCTGACCAGCTGCTCTCGGGGTGTGCGAGAACACGTGGGCGGACGAAGAGAGAGCAGTAGGAGTAGCAGTGTTATCTGTGGTGATCCATGTTTCCGTCAGTGCCAAGAAGTCGAGGGACTGGAGGGAGGCATAGGCTGAGATGAACTCTGCCTTGTTGGCCGCAGATCGGCAGTTCCAGAGGCTACCGGAGACCTGGAACTCCACGTGGGTCGTGCGCGCTGGGACCACCAGATTAGGGTGGCCGCGGCCACGCGGTGTGAAGCGTTTGTATGGTCTGTGCAGAGAGGAGAGAACAGGGATAGACAGACACATAGTTGACAGGCTACAGAAGAGGCTACGCTAATGCAAAGGAGATTGGAATGACAAGTGGACTACACGTCTCGAATGTTCAGAAAGTTAAGCTTACGTAGCAAGAATCTTATTGACTAAAATGATTAAAATGATACAGTACTGCTGAAGTAGGCTAGCTGGCAGTGGCTGCGTTGTTGACTTTGTAGGCTAGCTGGCAGTGGCTGCGTTGTTGACACTACACTAATCAAGTCGTTCCGTTGAGTGTAATAGTTTCTACAGTGCTGCTACAGTGTTGCTATTCGGTGGCTAGCTGGCTAGCTAGCAGTGTTGATTACGTTACGTTGCGTTAAAAGAACGACAATAGCTGGCTAGCTAACCTAGAAAATCGCTCTAGACTACACAATTATCTTTGATACAAAGACGGCTATGTAGCTATGTAGCTAGCTACGATCAAACAAATCAAACCGTTGTACTGTAATGAAATGAAATGAAAATGTGATACTACCTGTGGAGCGAAGCGGAATGCGACCGGGTTGTTGAGTGCGGAAGTTCTATTCGGTAGACGTTGGCTAGCTGTTGGCTAGCTAGCAGTGTTTCCTACGTTAAGGACGACAAATAGCTGGCTAGCTAACCTCGGTAAATTAAGATAATCACTCTAAAACTACACACTCTAAACTACCCAATTATCTTGGATACGAAGACAGCAAAGACAACTATGTAGCTAGCTAACACTACACTAATCAAGTCGTTCCGTTGAGTGTAATAGTTTCTACAGTGCTGCTATTCGGTAGACGGTGGACGTTTGCTAGCTGGCTAGCTGGCTAGCTGCTGGGCAGATAGCAGTGTAGACTACGTTAGGACGACGAAATACGATAATTACGCAATTATCTTTGATACAAAGACGGCTATGTAGCTAGCTAAGAAGAAATTGCTAAGATTAGACAAATCAAACCGTTGTACTATAATGAAATGTAATGAAATGTAATGAAAAGTTATACTACCTGCGGAGCGAAGTGCGAATGCGACCGCTCGCTCCAACAAAAAAAAAAAAAAATACAAAAAAAAAATATAAAAAAAAAATACAAAAAAAATAATAAAATTCTGCTAGCTCAGGGGGCTGTGCAACTCTACCGGTGTAGATTTCTAAGTTGTGTGGGACACCATCAGAGCCAGCCAAGATGAGTATCTTGTAGCCCCACTTCTTTGGTTTTGATGGCAGGTATTGCTTCAATCTATTTCTTCCCTTGAATGGGACCATCTGCTCATCAACAGCCAGCTTCTCACCCATTGGGATTGACGTCAGTTTTGAGGTTAGATGAGTGACCAGTGGTCGGATCTTGTGGAGTGGATCATCATTTTCCTACTGTCTCTCTTCATTGTTACTGAAGTGCAGGGATTTTTTGATGGCCTCCCATCTATTCAGTATCATGGTGTCAGCTACTTGGGACACTCGGCAGGCTTCGTTCCAAAACATGCGGTGCCTGGTAAACCAAACAATGACATGTACACCACAATACCCAGGAACTGCTCCAATTCTTTTGTAGTGAGGTTAAGGGACTTGTTTGCATTACATTGTACCGCATATAGATTTGACCACCCTACAATAACTTCCAGAATAACTTCCTTCGTGCCATGAATCATCACTGGAGGCTTCGTGCCATGGATCATCACTGGAGGCTTCGTGCCATGGATCATCACTGGAGGCTTCGTGCCATGGATCATCACTGGAGGCTTCTTGCCATGGATCATCACTGGAGGCTTCGTGCCATGGATCATCACTGGAGGCTTCTTGCCATGGATCATCACTGGAGGCTTCGTGCCATGGATCATCACTGGAGGCTTCGTGCCATGGATCATCACTGGAGGCTTCGTGCCATGGATCATCACTGGAGGCTTCTTGCCATGGATCATCACTGGAATGGAGATACACACAGGAGGCCTGGCTCTGGGAGAAGGCACAGGACTCACCAGGCTGGGGAGACATGCTGGAGGCCTTGTCCTTGGCCGAGGCACCGGATGCACTGGACCGTGGAGGCGCACTGGCGGTCTCGAGCGCAGAGCTAGCACAACTCGTCCTGGCTGGATCCCCCCTGTAGCCCGGCAAGTGCGGGGAGTTGGAACAGGCCGCACTGGGCTGTGCTGGCGAACCGGGGACACCGTGCGTAGGGCTGGTGCAGTATACCCCGGGCCGAGGAGACGCACTGGAGACCAGATGTGCTGAGCCGGGATCATCCCTCCTGGCTCGATGCCCACTCTAGCCTGGCCGATTCGAGGAGCTGCGATGTAGCGCCCCGGGCTATGCGTGCGCACTGGGGACACCGTGCGCTTCCCCGCATAACACGGTGCCTGCCCAGTAACTCTCTCGCCACGGTAAGCACGGGGAGTTGGCTCAGGACTCCTACCTGAGTCCGCCAATCTCCCCGTGTGTCCCCCCCCAAAAAAAATCTGGGGCTGCCTCTCGTGCACTTCTCCTCGAGCCAACTCCTCATAGCGTCGCCGCTCCGCTCTAGCTGCCTCCAGCTCCTCTTTAGGACGGCGATACTCTCCCGGCTGTGCCCAGAGTCCTTTGCCGTCCAGGATTTCCTCCCATGTCCAGGAGTCCATGTTCCCACGCTGCTTGGTCCTTTGTTGGTGGGTGATTCTGTAACGATTGTCGTCGGGAGAAGGAGAGGAGGACCAAGGTGCAGCGTGGTAAGTGTTCATTATTTTAATAAAACTGAACACTGAACAAAACAACAAAAAACGACAAACGAACAGTCCTGTAAGGTGACGAAAAACACTAAACAGAAAATAATCACCCACAACTCAAAGTGGGAAAACAGGCTACCTAAATATGGTTCTCAGAGACAACGGTAGACAGCTGCCTCTGATTGAGAACCACACACGGCCAAACACAACGAAATAGACAACATAGAACACCAGACATAGAATGCCCACCCAAACTCACGTGACAGATAAGTCAATTCTGTGAGACATCTTGTTTCTCATTGTGTGGAAATGTCACATCCATACACTGGAATTGACCTCCTGCTTTTCCCAAATTTGCACAAATGAAACACTGTGAAAATGTTTCCCTTGACATGTGCGGTGCTGCAGTCGATGAGATTTACAATGCTCTTTGATAAAAAGCCTTCACGATAACTGAACGAAAACCCTTTCAACTGGTAAACCCAAGTCAAGAATAAAAACCCAGCTCTCATTGTGTAGCATGTCTTACTTAGTGTGTCTCAGCAGGACACACCGTAGCGTTTTCTGGCCGAGAGTACTTAGCACTGAACAGTGCCGCAAGTAATTTGCAAACTAAGTGCAAACCGATTCCACCTTTAGAATCATGCGAAAATGACGGCAGTCAGTGGGGGCCCCTTAACACTAGAACCGCTATCGCATGTCATTTGGACTGCTCATTCATTCATTCATTATTACTGTGGTATTTATTATGTGCTCCTCTATCTTTTACTTTTTCTAAATAAGTCTGCACTGAGTGTACAAAACATTAAGAACACCTGCTCTTTCCATGACATAGACTGACCAGGTGAATCCATGTGAAAACTATGATCCCTTATTGATGTCACCTTTTAAATCCACTTCAATCAGTGTAGATGAAGGGGAGCAGACAGGTTAAAGAAGGATTTTTAAGCCTTGAGAAAGTAGGGCCTGCTCACCTCCTTCTCCCAATAGTAGGGCCTGCTCACCCCCTTCTCCCGATAGTAGGGCCTGCTCACCTTCTTCTCCTGACAGTAGGGCCTGCTCACCCCCTTCTCCTGATAGTAGGGCCTGCTCAGGCACTTCTCCCGACAGTAGGGCCTGCTCACCCCCTTCTCCCGATAGTAGGGCCTGCTCACCTCCTTCTCCCGACAGTTGAAGGTGACGTGCCCAGTTTATCACCCCGATAATTTCCTCGAAACTGAACCTAAACTATACCGAAATGAGTCATGACATCTCTGATGATTATTCTTCTGATTCTGAGCCTCAGTCTGAACCTCCGAGGCCTAAGCACAAAAAGCCAGAACGGTGCGCACTGAGCAGGTGCCTGCTCCACCACCAAATGAAACGGTGAGACAGGAGAGAGGAAGGACGTCACCGCTGGGATAGAACAAGCTGGTGACAATGCTACAGTATGGTTGATTATGAGCACAACAAATGTCATCACAGAGATCAGGCCCTACATCTCAAGCAGAAAACAACATCAGCAACACACTCACTAGCTTTCATTGTTTATGTGACATTTTACCATGAAAAAGCAGATAATCATTGACTATTTTTGACTGCTGTCATATCAGCAGTTATATTCATTATAATGCCATTATTGCTTTTTGTAAGATTTTTACTATTTATCAAGCACACTTCGCGCTTATAATGATGTTTAGGCTATGAATGATTTCATATTAATGTTACGTAAGACCTTCATGAACTAAACCAAATGACTGTTTTTGCAATAGCATGTATGAAATGTAGTAATTACACTGTTAGAATGTTGCAGTCAGAGTGCTCATTAGCTCAAAGGGAACCCAGGGGTTCCAGTGTTAAACACACAACATTTAACCTTTACAGCCCAGATCTATCTATCTATCTATCTATCTATCTATCTTTCGGCTTCCACCAAGATACACATACACACACACATATACATTTCCATACTGACATGTTTGACACAGGCATACGAATACTCTTGACACTTCACACACCTTTACACATACAGGTAACTGCCTGTATAAAGGAAACACTGGAGTAAGTTAGGGTTCTAGCAGTTATGGTGTGGGGTGCATATTCCTGGCATGGTTTAGGTCCACTCAACCAATTAAAGAGGGCAAGGTAAATGTCAATAAATACAAAGCCATTTTGAGTGATCACATTAGACCTATGGTGAATAATTTATATTCTGATGGAATGGTCTCTTCCAGGATGACAATGCCCCCATCCACAGGGCACGAGTGGTCACTGAATGGTTTGATGAGCATGAAAACCATGTAAAATATATGTCATGGCCGTCTCAGTCACCAGATCTCAACCCAATTGAACACTTGGAGATTCTGGAGCGGTGCCTGATACACCCTTTTCTACCACTATCAATAAAACACCAAATGATGGAATTTCCCGTGGTAGAATGGTGTTGCATCCCTCCAATAGAGTTCCAGACACTTGTAGAATCTATGCCAAGGTGCATTGAAGCTGTTCTGGCTCGTAGTGGCCCAACACCCTATTAATTAAGACACTATGTTTGTGTTTCCTTCATTCAAAGTTGATACATACAGTGCATTCAGAAAGTATTCAAACCCCTTGACTTTTTCCACATTTTGTTACGTTACAGCCTTATTATATAATTGATTAAATTGTTTTTTTCCCTCATCAATCTACATACAATACCTCATAATGACAGAGCAAAAACAGGTTTTTAGAAATGTTTGCAAATTTATTAGAAATAAAAAACTGAAATTCCACATTTACATTAGTATTCAGACCCTTTACTCTGTACTTTGTTGAAGCGCCTTCGGCAGCGATGACAGCCTTGAGTCTTCTTGTGTATAATGTTACAAGCTTGGCCCACCTGTATTTGGGGAGTTTCTCCCATTCTTCTCTGCAGATCCTCTCAAGCTCTGCCAGGTTGGATGGGAGCGTCGCTGCACAGCTATTTTCAGGTCTCTCCAGAGATGTTCGATAGGGTTCAAGTCCGAGCTCTGGCTGGGCCACTCAAGGACATTCAGAGACTTGTCCCGAAGTCACTCCTGCGTTATCTTGGCTGTGTGCTTCGGGTCATTGTCCTGTTGGAAGGTCAACCTTCACATCAGTCTGAGGTCAGTCAATGGAGGCCACTGTGTTCTTGGGTACCTTCTTTAATGCAGACATTTTTGGTACCCTTCCCCAGATCTGTGACTCGACACAATCCTGTCTTGGAGCTCTACGATCAATTCCTTCGACCTCATGGCTTGGTGTTTGCTCTGACATGCACTGTCAACTGTGGGACCTTGTATAGACAGGTGTGTGAATTTTCCAAATCATGTCCAATCAATTGAATTTACCACAGGTCAAGTTATAGAAACGTCTCAAGGATGATAAATGGAAACAGGATGCACCTGAGCTCAGTTTCGAGTCTCATAGCAAAGGGTCTGAATACTTATGTAAGTAAGGTATTTCAAATATATAGATTTATATAGATTTGCAAAAATGTCAAAAATACTTGTTTTTGCTTTGTCATTATGGGGCATTGTGTGTAGATTGATGAACCCCCCAAAAAATGTAATACATTTTTGAATAAGGCTGCAACGTAACAAAATGTGGAAAAAGTCAAGGGGTCTGAATACATTCCGAATGTAGACAAGCTTGCTTTTCTGCTTTTCTCGTGTTTGCTGACATACCACAGGAGACACATGCCGTCTCCCAAACACTACATACACATTACCATACTTCAATATAGTCAGATACTGATAACTCTCACACACACACACACACACACACACTATATAACACACTATATAACTATAGCACTTATTGAGGAAGCTTGATAAGACAGGTTGTCCCACACTACAGAGCAGACAGGCCGTGGTATAACAGGAGCCTCAGTGTTTAGAGCATCTCTTCCCTGGCACCAGTCTATTACAACATAACGTGGAGTACCTAGATTAATAAGAACAATACGGCTGAGGCATAAATATGCATTACCATCCTGTCGGGATAATCCCTTTCCACTTCCTTTATCCCCCACTCTTCCTCCCTTCTTCCTCTCCTCCCTTGGATCTCCTGACTGAACGTGAGTCTAAGCCCCTTCGTCTTAGGCTCAGCATTAGACACACAGGGGACAGAGAGAAGGTGCCAGGGCCAGATATGGACAAGAGAAGACACAGGCTCTATGCGTCACAGAAAGACTGATTCAATATAAACCTGATCTAGTGGGTTGTATTCATTAAGTACCAAACGGAAGACAAACGGGACAAAACTGGGAGGGACTACCTGAACTTGTCCAATAAGAAGTGTTCACTTTCATTTTTTTGTTGCAAAAATGTTTTGCAACGGTGTGCCAAATAAATACAACCCAGGTTCTGTAGGGGAACAGGTTTTAGTATGAAAGCAGGTGTCTGGGACTTTGTGTTTAATCAGGTACGGAGAAGAACAATTTCCTGGAGAGAAATGCTGCAATGCACTTGGATTCATACAGTTTTATGATAAATGTAACCTTCTCAGTGCCTGCCTTTCCACCCAATCTAAATGTATTCCTATCCTTTCTAGTAGATCTCAGACTGGGGTTGTGTCGGTATTTTCTCTTTCCCCCATGCTGTGCAAGCAGCCGGTGTGGGAGTTAGCCTACAGATGTATGATCTTAATTTGAGCCAGTTTGCTACAGTAGGAAAATAACCCTGCATCAACAGAACATTTGAACTATTATGTGGATTATAATTAATGGACATTATTGTAGGGGTTAATACATTTTTCGTAAGGGAAAATCAAGTCTGACATTTTAAAATTGGAAATTAGAAACTTCAGAAGCCTTTTTAAACCTTAAACAATTTTTATATGTCCTGCATTACAGGAAAGTTATCCTGCAACAGGGTGATCAAATTAAAATCCTACATATGTAGGCCCTCTACACGGGGTAGCGAGGGGGCATGACGTTGTAATTACGTCGTAATGACGTTCTAATGAATGCTTTAATGACCTCAGTACCAATGCTTCACAGAGGTCATGAACACTCTTCCTCTCCTCCTTCTCTCCATCCTTCATTCCCTCTCTCGCTCCGCATTATTCAGCTGTGTTATTGCATTCGCTTTTCAGACTGGCTACAGTAGTTCAGCCTTCAAGTCATCTTTATTATTCCAAGATTGGGACATTTGATTGGCTGTGACAGCTTCACACTTAAAGCACTAGTTTCAATGAGCTTTCTCTGTGTCGATCCGCTGCTATGTTCTCTCAGGGGAGGTTTTGCCATAGCTCCACACACACACACACACTCCCACCCATATCATCGTCACATCATCCATCACTTTACCGTTGTCACTGGAGCCGAGACATTATCACCTGTCACTCAAACAGCACCTGACTATGACGGGTAGGACTGTTAAGCTAGTGTGTTGAGACCCTTTCTAATCTCCAGGTGATAACAGGCTTTGTCATTGTCGCCCCTTCGTTGATTTGACACCAGGCCCGATGGGAAATATGTTAATGTGAGGTGATTGTCAAGTAATGTGAGCCACGTTGACGGCAGTGTGTTGAAGGTCTTACCCAATAAAATGTGAGTAACCCCCCCGCACTAAAACAGCAGTTGATGCTTATGAAAAAACATTCATTCAGCGGTTCTGCCATTTGTGACCCGTTTCAGGAAGCTGGGCATCTGTCTCACGTCACTACTTCACAGGAGAGGCATTTGAACATTTATTTCAATATTTTTTGGGGCTGAAATGCCTTTTGGAACGTGAAATTTCATGCGCTAAATAATAAACTTGTATGCCATCTGTAAATACGAATCAAATTGTTAAATTATGAGCCTAGTTGGTTTAGCGACGTAAAAAGACAGGGAACTTCCCGCTAGCCATGATTGGCTGAGATAATGCATGGTCTGGACATGTCGAGAGATGAGTGTTGGTCTGCCATGTAGCATGAGCTGCCCAGTATGTATAGATAATCCTTGCTACCGCGGCTTTTTTGAAAGATATAATGTTAGCCATGGAGAACTGCAAAAGTGTTGATACTGCTCTCAACATCATTGCTGCCTTGAATTTAGCAGGCGCTATCGACAAAGATCAGTGGGAAACAGTTGTGATGGACTACTTTCTGCACACGGTCAACCGGAGTGACTTTAAACAATGTGGGTTAAACAAGCTGTGAAAACAAAACCTAGTTAAAGGGGTTCTAGTCTGCCTTGAAGCGGTCATCCATGTATACGGATAAGAGTCTAGCTACATTATCAGATATTACACGTTTCTAATTCTGTCAGAATTGCAAGTTAAAGCGTACTGTTAGCCAGCTAGCGAACGTTTGCTTTCTGGCTCACTAACGTTATGTGTATGATCTGTGTGGTAATATTATTTGTATCTCAGAAAGGCATGTGCATTGCTAGTTATAGCCTAATGTAACCTAGCTAGCTAACATTGAACCTAGTTGGTTAGCTTTAGCTACCTGCAGATTCATTCGACAGCATTTCATGTACGGTGGCTAGCTATGATAATCAGTTTGTATTGCTAGTAGTATGAGTTAGGATTATGATTTATTGTTTATCTAGCTAGCTAGCTACATGTCTAAGCAAATGATTCCACTTCACCAGATCATGATGGCATGACCCATCAAGTTAGCCAGGTGTGTCTGGGGGTGATTACAGTCATCTATTGTATTTCATGAACATGTGTACATGTCTAGACAATAGTGACTCATCCACTTAGCTAGATGTGGCTGGGGGGTGGTTATAGCATTTATTTCACATGACCCGTCAATTTAGACAATTGTGTCTGATAGGGGTGTGCCGACAATGGCCATACTCGTATTCGTAATCGTATCTGTAAATTGACAGTAGATAGTCGGATTGGATGCTGCACGTGATCGGAAAAACTGAAGAGTTTTAATATGCCTAAATAGATGTTGGCAAAATATCACTGCAAAAAAGCTGCAGATTAGGAACAGCGCGCAGAGGGGTGGGTGTGTATGTGTGTGTGTGTGTGTCCTCAATTTGCAGAGGGCAGCCAGGTTTACTGTCACTCAGTCAGAATGCACATTAGCGTTTCATCTTTTTTCCCTACTCTTGCCCCACTTTTTAGATATTATGCACATTGATAGCTTGATAGTAATTATAAACTGGGTGGTTCGAGCCCTGAATGCTGATTGGCTGAAAGCCGTGGTATATCAGACCGTATACCACCGGTATGACCAAAAACATGCAAGGAAAAGGGATCGGATGAAGATATGAAGCGAGTGGACAGAGAAATACAGTTTCACTCTATCCAATCAGAGCAGCAGGATCAACATACAGCCCGTCCTTCTCTTTACAGACAGGCAAACTATCCTGTTGAGTTATTTAGACCACATACATGACTGACTCAAAGACAGTACAGTATGGTTTAGAAAAACGATGTGACTGACACGTGAGAAACATGCTTGCTGGCACCCCAAAAAACTTTTTTACGAACACAGATAATTGCAAAAAATACTTGGATCATAATCGTATCCCGAAAATAGCCCATATCCGTTATGATACTTGTTTTGTCCGACTACTCGGCACACCCCTAGTGTCTGGATAAGCAACATTTTATAATTATAAAATATTTACACAATATTTTTATCTGGACACTTTCTGTTTTTCATATTGCTACTCTGTATATATGCAAGTAACTATTTCACTGTACCGTTTACACCTTCTGAATCCTGTGCATTATTTGATATAGTGTGTGGTTGTAATGTGAAGAACAACATGCACCACAGTCAGATTAGCATAAAGTGTATTTTTACCTGTTGTAACGGCGTTCCTCTCTCTCTTCATACGAAGAGGAGGAGTAGTGATTGAACCAAGGCGCAGCGGGTTGTGACGACATATTTATTTACAGAACAGACGAAAACACGAACTTGACTATAAACTAACAAAACAACAAACGGAGTAGACAAACCTGGACATGCGAACTTACATAAAACGCAGAACTCACGAACAGGAAAATGGCTACACAAAAGACCGAACTTACAAACAAACCGAACAGTCCCATATGGTGCGACAAACACTGACACAGGAGACAACCACCCACAACGAACACTGTGAAACAACCTACCTAAATATGACTCTCAATTAGAGGAACGCCAAACACCTGCCTCTAATTGAGAGCCATACCAGGCAACCCTTAAACCAACATAGAAACAGACAACATAGAATGCCCACCCAAACTCACGTCCTGACCAACTAACACATACAACAAACTAACAGAAATAGGTCAGGAACGTGACACCTGTAGTTTTTCCTTATTGTAGAGTCCTACTTTCACCACTATTAGTCTTGAAATCTTTGATTGTTTACTACACTACCTTACTCTCTCTGTCTACCACATGGCCTCACATGTGAATCTTCTAAGGCTTAAGAGGGTGTGAACGATTGTGAATAGGTGTACACAAAGAAGAGCTCTCCAGCAGGTGTACCAAAATATTCAAGGGCCATTTTCTCAAAAGTGGGGTTACAAGTTTATCACCTTTCAAGGCAGAATTACTTTTGTATTGTTCGTCAACTGCAGTGTATGATATATAATTTTGTAGCTGTGAGTCTCTACCTTTATCCAATGTAAAACACACAATTTCAAATTTTGCGACATAAGACATAATTGAGGCGGTATGTTACATTTAGTCTTCATGATTGAACAATTTGACTTTGGAGATTTACTCCTCATCTGACCTCACATGGTCTAGTGTTCAGCAGAGAGAAATGCATTACAGAGAAATGTCAGTCAGCAATGTTTAGTCTCTACAGTATTCTCTTTATTCAGTCTACCTCAGACGTCACCTGTCTTCCTACCTGTCAGTCAACACCAGAGCATTGATGACTGCTCAGTGTGAGATCTCTCTGCTGCCTGACTCCTTTAATTATGGTCATGACTCAGTCTCCTCTGTTTCTCTCTCTCTCCATCTCTCTCTCTCTCTCTCTCTCCCTCCATCTCTCTCTCTCTCTTGCTCTCTCACACACACTCATTCTCACTCACCTCTGTTGCTCTCTCCATCTCTCTCTCTCTCCATCTCTCTCTCTCTCGCTCTCTCTCTCTCTCTCTCTCTCGCTCTCTCTCTCTCACACACACTCACTCAATCTCACACACACACACATACACACACACACACACACACACACACACACACACACACACACACACACACACACACACACACACACACACACACACACACACACACACACACACACACACACACAGCCTTCTTTGGATTGTTATTGGGTCTTACACAAAGACACCCAGTTCAATTTGTCCTCCTCCCAAGATTTGTCTGCCACTGTAAAGGAGTCTTTGAAGTTTCTCTCTCCTCGGCTTTCAACTATCATCCATCACGGCGGAGTAATATTTGTGTCGGAACCGGGACTTATTATTTTCCTGATCATTTCTCTTTCATTTCCCCCTGGTCTAGGACCGCTCGCTGAGGGACTACAAATACAGCGATTAAGGTTTACACAGGCAGAAACGCACACACCAGACACACACACACAAACACATAAATCAGTGTCTTTCTTCCCCGGCGTATTTAATTATTTTCCCCTATATTTCCTTGGCGGTGGTGATTCTGTGTGAACGGATGCACCGCTCCACTGCAGGACTGAGTACGCCTGATAAGGGGCTTCCATCCCCTGGGCTCAGGGACTGTCAGGGCAGGTACAGACTTCACCGCATGGTTATCACACACACACACACACACACACACACACACACACACACCCTCCCCCCGTTTGGAACCAACAGGACCCTGAACGGCCATAGGACTACTGAACAAGATGGCTACCTGGACTACCTGCAATGACCTTTCTTTTGTACTAACTCTAAGCACACACACTGGACTCTATCCACACGCACACACACACTTTCACACTCACTACATACACTGCTGCTACTCTATGTTATCTGTCATGTTGCCTAGTTACTTTACCTCTAGTTACACAGTATGTACATGGCTCCCTCAATAACCTCGTACCGCTGCACATCCACTCAGTACTGCTACTCCCTGTTTGACACACACACACACACACACACACACACACACACACACACACACACACACACACACACACACACACACACACACACACACACACACACACACACACACACACACACGAGCGGCGCGGTGCTCAACCCGCGCAGTGCATTCCGATATCATTGGTCTTGAAGGTAGGGAGATGAATGCTTGCGGAGCGCGGCAGGTGGAAGACACAGAAAGGTTCAAATAGCCCCAGGAATGACTCACACGGCCATTCATTCTAGTGCTCTACTTCTACCAAGGGGTTGGTTACTGTCGTGCTGTATGAAGTCTCCCTACCGCCACACAGCTGCTACTGTCCTCGGGTTACTGGCTGGGCACAAGCAAACGTTAAATGGAATGGATTCAATGAAACCTGTTGACTCATGTTGTAAGTCTAGCCCAGTCATCAACATGACGTCTGTGATGTCTGTAATGGTATTTAGTCCATTACACTGAGCTACAACCTCTATAAAATGAACATTAAACGCATGACCAGGTGTAAGAGACCCTGCTATCATTTGACAGAGCACACAGACTAAAAGCAGAGACGACTCTATCCTTCTGTTAGTCAGGTCTGCTGAGGAGGAGAGGATGCCAGATGACTCTATCCTTCTGTTAGTCAGGTCTGCTGAGGAGGGGAGGAAGTCAGAGATGCCTCTTTCATTCTGTTAGTCAGGTCTGCTGAGGAGGAGAGGATGCCAGATGACTCTATCCTTCTGTTAGTCAGGTCTGCTGAGGAGGAGAGGAAGTCAGAGATGCCTCTTTCATTCTGTTAGTCAGGTCTGCTGAGGAGGGGAGGAAGTCAGAGATGCCTCTTTCATTCTGTTAGTCAGGTCTGCTGAGGAGGAGAGGATGCCAGATGACTCTATCCTTCTGTTAGTCAGGTCTGCTGAGGAGGAGAGGATGCCAGATGACTCTATCCTTCTGTTAGTCAGGTCTGCTGAGGAGGAGAGGATGCCAGATGACTCTATCCTTCTGTTAGTCAGGTCTGCTGAGGAGGGGAGGAAGTCAGAGATAACTCTTTCATTCTGTTAGTCAGGTCTGCTGAGGAGGGGAGGAAGTCAGAGATGACTCTTTCATTCTGTTAGTCAGGTCTGCTGAGGAGGGGAGGAAGTCAGAGATGCCTCTTTCATTCTGTTACTCAGGTCTGCTGAGGAGGGGAGGAAGTCAGAGATGCCTCTTTCATTCTGTTACTCAGGTCTGCTGAGGAGGGGAGGAAGTCAGAGATTACTCTTTCATTCTGTTAGTCAGGTCTGCTGAGGAGGGGAGGAAGTCAGAGATGCCTCTTTCATTCTGTTAGTCAGGTCTGCTGAGGAGGGGAGGAAGTCAGAGACTACTCTTTCATTCTGTTAGTCAGGTCTGCTGAGGAGGGGAGGAAGTCAGAGATGACTCTTTCATTCTGTTAGTCAGGTCTGCTGAGGAGGGGAGGAAGTCAGAGATGCCTCTTTCATTCTGTTAGTCAGGTCTGCTGAGGAGGGGAGGAAGTCAGACAACTCTATCCTTCTGTTAGTCAGGTCTGCTGAGGAGGGGAGGGGTGAAGGCATGTGTGAGTCAGGATTGGGGTCAACAGTGATGTCTTATGGCCTTGAGATGGACAGATCTATAGTAGGAGTGGTAGTGATGAGTCCACACAGGGAAGGATGCAGTGATGCCTTGTAGTGGAGACACTTCAGCTCTGTGCTGCTGCCCCATAGACTGCTGTTCTCACCATCACCTGCCTCTGTGCTGCTGCCCCATTGACTGCTGTTCTCACCATCACCTGTCTCTGTGCTGCTGCCCCATAGACTGCTGTTCTCACCATCACCTGCCTCTGTGCTGCTGCCCCATAGACTGCTGTTCTCACCATCACCTGTTTCTGTGCTGCTGCCCCATAGACTGCTGTTCTCACCATCACCTGTCTCTGTGCTGCTGCCCCATAGACTGCTGTTCTCACCATCACCTGTCTCTGTGCTGCTGCCTCATAGACTGCTGTTCTCACCATCACCTGTCTCTGTGCTGCTGCCTCATAGACTGCTGTTCTCACCATCACCTGTCTCTGTGCTGCTGCCCCATAGACTGCTGTTCTCACCATCACCTGCCTCTGTGCTGCTGCCCCATAGACTGCTGTTCTCACCATCACCTGTCTCTGTGCTGCTGCCCCATAGACTGCTGTTCTCACCATCACCTGTCTCTGTGCTGCTGCCCCATAGACTGCTGTTCTCACCATCACCTGCCTCTGTGCTGCTGCCCCATAGACTGCTGTTCTCACCATCACCTGTCTCTGTGCTGCTGCCCCATAGACTGCTGTTCTCACCATCACCTGTCTCTGTGCTGCTGCCCCATAGACTGCTGTTCTCACCATCACCTGCCTCTTTGCTGCTGCCCCATAGACTGCTGTTCTCACCATCACCTGTCTCTGTGCTGCTGCCCCATAGACTGCTGTTCTCACCATCACCTGCCTCTTTGCTGCTGCCCCATAGACTGCTGTTCTCACCATCACCTGTCTCTGTGCTGCTGCCCCATAGACTGCTGTTCTCACCATCACCTGCCTCTGTGCTGCTGCCCCATAGACTGCTGTTCTCACCATCACCTGTCTCTTTGCTGCTGCCCCATAGACTGCTGTTCTCACCATCACCTGTCTCTGTGCTGCTGCCCCATAGACTGCTGTTCTCACCATCACCTGTCTCTGTGCTGCTGCCCCATAGACTGCTGTTCTCACCATCACCTGTCTCTGTGCTGCTGCCCCATAGACTGCTGTTCTCACCATCACCTGTCTCTTTGCTGCTGCCCCATAGACTGCTGTTCTCACCATCACCTGTCTCTGTGCTGCTGCCCCATAGACTGCTGTTCTCACCATCACCTGTCTCTGTGCTGCTGCCCCATAGACTGCTGTTCTCACCATCACCTGTCTCTGTGCTGCTGCCCCATAGACTGCTGTTCTCACCATCACCTGTCTCTGTGCTGCTGCCCCATAGACTGCTGTTCTCACCATCACCTGTCTCTTTGCTGCTGCCCCATAGACTGCTGTTCTCACCATCACCTGCCTCTTTGCTGCTGCCCCATAGACTGCTGTTCTCACCATCACCTGTCTCTTTGCTGCTGCCCCATAGACTGCTGTTCTCACCATCACCTGTCTCTGTGCTGCTGCCCCATAGACTGCTGTTCTCACCATCACCTGTCCTGGATCAGATAGGTGCATTCATATAATAGCTTTTTTGTCCCTCAGCATATGCAGGTAGGTCTTAAACTCCAGAGTGCTGCCAGTCAACTCACTAACAGTTATTTCTATTGTAGGCATATATCTGAGGAATGAGCAGACTGAGGAATTCTGAATAGAATTGAATTTCACCTGTTGGAGACAGTGCAGGTGTTGTGTTGTGCAGGTTTTGCCCCAATTGTCTGTGTCCTTAGTCTAGTTTTCACTCAACATCCAACAATCCTCTCCCATTTCTCTGTCCTGCACACGGAGGTGTAGCGTGTATTATTTATTGTCACTAAGCTGCTTATGGCACCTCCCCCCTCCATTCTCCTCCTGCCCCACACTGTGGCGTTTTGATAGAGTACGTCTATATATTATTCCTCTGATTGACTTCCCCTAATCGCCTCAAAAGTGCTGGAATGAATAACTAGAAAAATCTGCTAATTTGCATTCTGAAAGGGGAGTTTGTGGAGAACATTCCGGAATGACTTTACAGGTGGCGGAGGAGAGGAGAGTTTGGAGGGAGTTTAGCAGGGAAACCAGCTGTGGGTAGAGAAAGAGAGAGATACATATATATGTAGAGAGAGAGAGAGAGAGAGAGAACAGAGAGAACAGACGGACAGACACAAAAAAAAACTTTTTTTTTCACTGGTTGAAATCAATGAGACCGGGATATTCAACACTACTTGAATGGCTTTTACGGTGGCCCATAAAAAAGCCTGTTGAAAAGTATATATATGGCATGGGATGATTTCTCTGTGGGTGAAATTGGATTAGCCCAACTGTAAAACCCAAAGTGTTTCAGCCATTCTGTAGAAGGGCACTGAGTTCTTCCCGTCTGTCCCAGCCCACAGCATTAAATGAAGGAGGAGGAAAAACATAATTACATTGGTGAGAGTGGTCATGGTGAGCACCTTTAAAATGATCCAATTAGAGTTTGTGCAGAGCTGGCAGTCCTGTTGTGGAAGACTGGATGGATTATTGGTGGCAGAGAGAGAGATCGAGAGAGGGGGAGATAGAGAGACAGACAGAGAGAGGGGGGAAGAGAGAGAGAGAGAATGAGAGAGAGAGAGACTGAGGGAGAGGGGACACAGAGAGAGAGGGAGAGTGACAGTGAGAGTCAAGAGAGAGAGAGAGGGAGTAAAAGAGAGAGGGAGGGCGAGAGATGGTGGCACTCAGATGGATGTGCTATGGATGTGGCTGGGCTGTTAGACAGGGGCCGCATGTGGGAAGGGCCTCGGAGTGGGACGGTAATTGGATCCAGTATGAATGGAAAATCATGAAGGAAAGAGGAAATACCATGGGAGTGAGAGGACAGGAGAGAGGGGGATGGGAAAGCCAGAGAGGGAGGGAAAGGGAGGGAGGGACAGAAGAGCATGCTGCCATGAGAGGACGTGACATAGAGAGAGAAAGTAGGAGGCAGAGGGGAGGTGAGAGATGGAGGGGCCGGGGGGAGGAAGAGGAAGAGGAAAAGGGAGTGGGAAGGAAAGAGAACGTAAAGTGGGAAAAAGAGAACACTCTAGAGAAGGGGTATGTCACCTAGGGTCCTCAATATCTCAATGTTTTTATGAATATCGCTAGCAACAACAGAATAAACACATTTTCAGTGATATACCTACAGTATTTAAGAGGAGTATATCTTTATAATGATGTCAAATTTACTCCTCTACTCCTAACATTGAGCTAATTACACTCACTGGAGTGTCTGACATAGGCTTTGAAAAAGCACACACGACTACCAGACGCGGCAAGTGCCACTGGCTGCTGGTAAGCTTTCTTGACTTGGATATACATTTTTGCCAACACATGGCTAACCTTTGTTTAATCAGCTTAACAGCTGCTATTAGGGAAAATGTGTTTGGAGTTAACTTTATAACTAATAGGCTATGTTAGAGTTTACACTTCCACTTCCAATTATATTGTGGGGAGGTCAAAATAATGGAAAACTATCTACCAAATGTATTCATTTTAAAAAGTTGATTACTTCTCCTTGCCACCTTAATTTACCTGATGATTAGACAAGACGTGAAAAAGTTGAAGACCCCTGCTTTAGAGAAAACAGTGTCCCTCAGATCTGTTTGGATGTGATTTCTTCATAAGCTTTCAAATGTTGCTCATACAGTACGTACAGTAGCCTTCTGCTTTATACTGTATGTCCACGGATGTATTTTTAATGTGTGTTTAAACAAGAACAGCGTCAGTACTTGACTTTCCTGATTCGCTGGCAACAATATGGTGATGAATTAATGACTTTAACCAATCAGAGACACAAAACTCATCAGATATTCGTTCAGTAGAAAAGCCAAGCTCCATTTACATAGACATTGTATTCCCTGTTTATCTATTATGTCATGTTTAAAGTTATGCGTGTTAAAGAGAACGGAAGGGAAAGAAAATAGCCTTGTGCGAAAGAGAGTGTAATTCACACAAGAGAGACACGTTGTTACACTATCAGTGAATATACGCAGTGTATGGCAAATGTGTCCCTCATTCAACCCCCTTTTCCATCTGACTACCTGTGCTTATGCTCCCCACACACACACACACACACACACACACACACACACACACACACACACACACACACACACACACACACACACACACACACACACACACACACAAACCCCACCTTCTTCTCTGTAAATATGTATTTCATTTTCATGATTATTTATATAAAACGTTTTCCTCAAGCCATTATTTACTCCACACAGCAAGTTGGTGAGTACATTTCCAAAACACATTTTGTGCCGCGAGCGAGAAGTAGGAAAGCTGCCAGGGAAGAAACATGTCATGAATAATGCATAGAGTGTCTTTATTATTTATGATTTTCCTATTAACTTGAGTATCATTTGAAGAACTGGTGACTAGGTTTGGGGTCAGTTACTCTTCGTTGTTTCACATCATGTAGCCTAGTTTCATTTCAGATGATAGGATCCATTACATCCCACTGACATTTGAGTCATTTAGCAGACGCTCTCATCCAGAGCGACTTACAGTTAGGGCATTCAACTTCAGGTAGCTAGGAGGTACAACCACATATCACAGTCAAAGTACGTCAAACTTTCCTCAATAAAGCAGCTATCAGAAAAATCGGTGTAAATTGATTCAATGTACAGTCGTGGCCAAAAGTTTTGAGAATGACACAAATATTCATTTTCACAAAGTCTGCTGCCTCAGTTTGTATGATGGCAATTTGCATATACTCCAGAATGTTATGAAGAGTATTCAGATGAATTGCAATTAATTGCAAAGTCCCTCTTTGCCATGCAAATGAACTGAATCCCCCCCCAAAAAAATCCACTGCATTTCAACCCTGCCACAAAAGGACCAGCTGTCATCATGTCAGTGATTCTCTCGTTAACACAGGTGTGAATGTTGACGAGGACCAGGCTGGAGATCACTCTGTCATGCTGATTGAGTTCGAATAACAGACGGGAAGCTTCAAAAGAAGGGTAGTGCTTGGAATCATTGTTCTTCCTCTGTCAAGCATGGCTACCTGCAAGGAAACGCGTGCTGTCATCATTGCTTTGCAAAAAAGGGCTTCACAGGCAAAGATATTGCTGCCAGTAAGATTGCACCTAAATCAACCATTTATCAGATCATCAAGAACTTCAAGGAGAGCAGTTCAATTGTTGTGAAGAAGGATTCAGGGTGCCCAAGAAAGTCCAGCAAGCGCCAGGACTGTCTCCTAAAGTTGATTCAGCTGCAGGATCGGGGCACCACCAGTACAGAGCTTGCTCAGGAATGGCAGCAGGCAGGTGTGAGTGCATCTGCACGCACAGTGAGGCGAAGACTTTTGGAGGATGGCCTGGTGTCAAGAAGGGCAGCAAAGAAGCCACTTCTCTCCAGGAAAAACATCAGGGACAGACTGATATTCTTCAAAAGGTACAGGGATTGGACTGCTGAGGACTGGGGTAAAGTAATTTTCTCTGATGAATACCCTTTCCGATTGTTTGGGGCATCCGGAAAAAAGCTTGTCCGGAGAAGACAAGGTGAGCGCTACCATCAGTCCTGTGTCATTCCAACAGTAAGGCATCCTGAGACCATTCATGTATTCGGTTGCTTCTCAGCCAAGGGAGTGGGCTCACTCACAATATTGCCTCAGAACACAGACATGAATAAAGAATGGTACTAACACATCCTCCGAGAGCAACTTCTCCCAAGCATCCAGGAACAGTTTGGTGACGAACAATGCCTTTTCCAGCATGATGGAGCACCTTGCCATAAGGCAAACGTGATAACTAAGTGGCTCGGGGAACAAAACATTGATATTTTGGGTCCATGGCCAGGAAACTCCCCAGACCTTAATCCCATTGAGAACTTGTGGTCAATCCTCAAGAGGCGGGTGGACAAACAAAAACCCACAAATTCTGACAAACTCCAAGCATTGATTATGCAAGAATGGGCTGCCATCAGTCAGGATGTGGCCCAGAAGTTAATTAAAAGCAATCCAGGGCGGATTGAAGAGGTCTTGAAAAAGAAGGGTCAACACTGCAAATATTGACTCTTTGCATCAACTTCATGTAATTGTCAATAAAAGCCTTTGACACTTATGAAATGTTTGTAATTTTACTTCAGTATTCCATAGTAACATCTGACAAAAATATCTAAAGACACTGAAGCAGCAAACTTTGTGGAAATGTATATATACTCCCACTTTTGGCCACGACTATATTCTCAGTATGCTATTGTTGTGGTGTATAGCAGTGTATGTTGAGATCTTAATGTCACATACTTGTATACCTTATTCATCCCAAGTACCGTTTGAAATCATCACCAAAAATGCCGTCTTTCAAGTTGTGTGTGTTGCTCATGTAACAGTGTTGCTTCTGTCCCTCTCCTTGCACCAACCTGGGCTCGAACCAGGGACTCGCTGAACACATTGCCTACCGCCATCCGTCACCCAAAAAGCATTGTTACCTATCTATCTGCTAACTAGCTAGCCATTTCACACCGGTTACACTCATGTATAAACTCCAGTCACTCAAGAGGGAAGTGATATGCAATAAATGGCTTTTCACTCTCAGAAGTGATCCTGTATACACCTCTGATAGTCTATGGTTGCTATGATGGAGCTACTAGAGACAGGAGAGGGCTTCAGGGAAAACCCTGTATCTCTACCTCTCCACTCCACCACTCTCCTCTCTTTGTGTGTGTGTGTGTGTGTGTGTGTGTGTGTGTGTGTGTGTGTGTGTGTGTGTGTGTGTGTGTGTGTGTGTGTGTGTGTGTGTGTGTGTGTGTGTGTGTGTCGCCACGTTCCTCCCTAATTGGAGCAGCCATTAAGCAAATGTCAGGGAACGACAGGGAAAAGTTCTCATTGTAAAGGGATGCTATGAACATTGTTAAACCCCTCCCTCTCTGGTTTATTGACCTGCCACATCTCCCACTACTAGTATGATGTGAATTCCCCCTCTAGTTTACTGACCTGCCACATCTCCCACTACTAGTATGATGTGAATTCCCCCTCTAGATTACTGACCTGCCACATCTCCCACTACTAGTATGATGTGAATTCCCCCTCTAGATTACTGACCTGCCACATCTCCCACTACTAGTATGATGTGAATTCTCCCTCTAGATTACTGACCTGCCACATCTCCCACTACTAGTATGATGTGAATTCCCCCTCTAGTTAACTGACCTGCCACATCTCCCACTACTAGTATGATGTGAATTCCCCCTCTAGATTACTGACCTGCCACATCTCCCACTACTAGTATGATGTGAATTCCCCCTCTAGATTACTGACCTGCCACATCTCCCACTACTAGTATGATGTGAATTCTCCCTCTAGATTACTGACCTGCCACATCTCCCACTACTAGTATGATGTGAATTCCCCCTCTAGTTAACTGACCTGCCACATCTCCCACTACTAGTATGATGTGAATTCCCCCTCTAGTTTACTGACCTGCCACATCTCCCACTACTAGTATGATGTGAATTCCCCCTCTAGTTTACTGACCTGCCACATCTCCCACTACTAGTATGATGTGAATTCCCCCTCTAGATTACTGACCTGCCACATCTCCCACTACTAGTATGATGTGAATTCCCCCTCTAGATTACTGACCTGCCACATCTCCCACTACTAGTATGATGTGAATTCTCCCTCTAGATTACTGACCTGCCACATCTCCCACTACTAGTATGATGTGAATTCCCCCTCTAGTTTACTGACCTGCCACATCTCCCACTACTAGTATGATGTGAATTCCCCCTCTAGTTTACTGACCTGCCACATCTCCCACTACTAGTATGATGTGAATTCCCCCTCTAGATTACTGACCTGCCACATCTCCCACTACTAGTATGATGTGAATTCCCCCTCTAGATTACTGACCTGCCACATCTCCCACTACTAGTATGATGTGAATTCCCCCTCTAGATTACTGACCTGCCACATCTCCCACTACTAGTATGATGTGAATTCCCCCTCTAGATTACTGACCTGCCACATCTCCCACTACTAGTATGATGTGAATTCCCCCTCTAGATTACTGACCTGCCACATCTCCCACTACTAGTATGATGTGAATTCCCCCTCTAGATTACTGACCTGCCACATCTCCCACTACTAGTATGATGTGAATTCCCCCTCTAGTTTACTGACCTGCCACATCTCCCACTACTAGTATGATGTGAATTCCCCCTCTAGATTACTGACCTGCCACATCTCCCACTACTAGTATGATGTGAATTCCCCCTCTAGTTTATTGACCTGCCACATCTCCCACTACTAGTATGATGTGAATTCCCCCTCTAGTTTACTGACCTGCCACATCTCCCACTACTAGTATGATGTGAATTCCCCCTCTAGATTACTGACCTGTCACATCTCCCACTACTAGTATGATGTGAATTCCCCCTCTAGATTACTGACCTGCCACATCTCCCACTACTAGTATGATGTGAATTCCCCCTCTAGATTACTGACCTGCCACATCTCCCACTACTAGTATGATGTGAATTCCCCCTCTAGTTTATTGACCTGCCACATCTCCCACTACTAGTATGATGTGAATTCCCCCTCTAGTTTACTGACCTGCCACATCTCCCAATACTAGTATGATGTGAATTCCCCCTCTAGTTTACTGACCTGCCACATCTCCCACTACTAGTATGATGTGAATCCCCCCTCTAGATTACTGACCTGCCACATCTCCCACTGCTAGTATGATGTGAATTCCCCCTCTAGTTTACTAACCTGCCACATCTCCCACTACTAGTATGATGTGAATTCCCCCTCTAGATTACTGACCTGCCACATCTCCCACTACTGGTATGATGTGAATTCCCCCTCTAGTTTACTGACCTGCCACATCTCCCACTACTAGTATGATGTGAATTCCCCCTCTAGTTTACTGACCTGCCACATCTCCCACTACTAGTATGATGTGAATTCCCCCTCTAGTTTACTGACCTGCCACATCTCCCACTACTAGTATGATGTGAATTCCCCCTCTAGATTACTGACCTGCCACATCTCCCACTACTAGTATGATGTGAATTCCCCCTCTAGTTTATTGACCTGCCACATCTCCCACTACTAGTATGATGTGAATTCCCCCTCTAGATTACTGACCTGCCACATCTGCCACTGCTAGTATGATGTGAATTCCCCCTCTAGTTTACTAACCTGCCACATCTCCCACTACTAGTATGATGTGAATTCCCCCTCTAGTTTACTGACCTGCCACATCTCCCACTACTAGTATGATGTGAATTCCCCCTCTAGTTTACTGACCTGCCACATCTCCCACTACTAGTATGATGTGAATTCCCCCTCTAGTTTACTGACCTGCCACATCTCCCACTACTAGTATGATGTGAATTTCCCCTCTAGTTTACTGACCTGCCACATCTCCCACTACTAGTATGATGTGAATTCCCCCTCTAGTTTACTGACCTGCCACATCTCCCACTACTAGTATGATGTGAATTCCCCCTCTAGATTACTGACCTGCCACATCTCCCACTACTAGTATGATGTGAATCCCCCCTCTAGATTACTGACCTGCCACATCTCCCACTACTAGTATGATGTGAATTCCCCCTCTAGATTACTGACCTGCCACATCTCCCACTACTAGTATGATGTGAATTCCCCCTCTAGATTACTGACCTGCCACATCTCCCACTACTAGTATGATGTGAATCCCCCCTCTAGTTTACTGACCTGCCACATCTCCCACTACTAGTATGATGTGAATTCCCCCTCTAGTTTACTGACCTGCCACATCTCCCACTACTAGTATGATGTGAATTCCCCCTCTAGATTACTGACCTGCCACATCTCCCACTACTAGTATGATGTGAATTCCACCTTTGGTTTATTGACCTGCCACATCTCCCACTACTAGTATGATGTGAATTCCCCCTTTGGTTTATTGACCTGCCACATCTCCCACTACTAGTATGATGTGAATTCCCCCTTTTGTTTATTGACCTGCCACATCTCCCACCACTAGTATGATGTGAATTCCCCCTCTAGTTTACTGACCTGCCACATCTCCCACTACTAGTATGATGTGAATTCCCCCTCTAGATTACTGACCTGCCACATCTCCCACTACTAGTATGATGTGAATTCCCCCTCTAGTTTATTGACCTGCCACATCTCCCACTACTAGTATGATGTGAATTCCCCCTCTAGATTACTGACCTGCCACATCTCCCACTACTAGTATGATGTGAATTCCCCCTCTAGATTACTGACCTGCCACATCTCCCACTACTAGTATGATGTGAATTCCCCCTCTAGTTTATTGACCTGCCACATCTCCCACTACTAGTATGATGTGAATTCCCCCTCTAGATTACTGACCTGCCACATCTCCCACTACTAGTATGATGTGAATTCCCCCTCTAGTTTATTGACCTGCCACATCTCCCACTACTAGTATGATGTGAATTCCCCCTCTAGATTACTGACCTGCCACATCTCCCACTGCTAGTATGATGTGAATTCCCCCTCTAGTTTACTAACCTGCCACATCTCCCACTACTAGTATGATGTGAATTCCCCCTCTAGTTTACTGACCTGCCACATCTCCCACTACTAGTATGATGTGAATTCCCCCTCTAGTTTACTGACCTGCCACATCTCCCACTACTAGTATGATGTGAATTCCCCCTCTAGTTTACTGACCTGCCACATCTCCCACTACTAGTATGATGTGAATTTCCCCTCTAGTTTACTGACCTGCCACATCTCCCACTACTAGTATGATGTGAATTCCCCCTCTAGTTTACTGACCTGCCACATCTCCCACTACTAGTATGATGTGAATTCCCCCTCTAGATTACTGACCTGCCACATCTCCCACTACTAGTATGATGTGAATTTCCCCTCTAGTTTACTGACCTGCCACATCTCCCACTACTAGTATGATGTGAATTCCCCCTCTAGATTATTGACCTGCCACTTATCCCACTACTAGTATGATGTGAATTCCCCCTCTAGATTACTGACCTGCCACATCTCCCACTACTAGTATGATGTGAATCCCCCCTCTAGATTACTGACCTGCCACATCTCCCACTACTAGTATGATGTGAATTCCCCCTCTAGATTACTGACCTGCCACATCTCCCACTACTAGTATGATGTGAATTCCCCCTCTAGTTTATTGACCTGCCACATCTCCCACTACTAGTATGATGTGAATTCCCCCTCTAGATTACTGACCTGCCACATCTCCCACTGCTAGTATGATGTGAATTCCCCCTCTAGTTTACTAACCTGCCACATCTCCCACTACTAGTATGATGTGAATTCCCCCTCTAGTTTACTGACCTGCCACATCTCCCACTACTAGTATGATGTGAATTTCCCCTCTAGTTTACTGACCTGCCACATCTCCCACTACTAGTATGATGTGAATTCCCCCTCTAGTTTACTGACCTGCCACATCTCCCACTACTAGTATGATGTGAATTCCCCCTCTAGATTACTGACCTGCCACATCTCCCACTACTAGTATGATGTGAATCCCCCCTCTAGATTACTGACCTGCCACATCTCCCAATACTAGTATGATGTGAATTCTCCCTCTAGATTACTGACCTGCCACATCTCCCACTACTAGTATGATGTGAATTCCCCCTCTAGATTACTGACCTGCCACATCTCCCACTACTAGTATGATGTGAATCCCCCCTCTAGTTTACTGACCTGCCACATCTCCCACTACTAGTATGATGTGAATTCCCCCTCTAGTTTACTGACCTGCCACATCTCCCACTACTAGTATGATGTGAATTCCCCCTCTAGATTACTGACCTGCCACATCTCCCACTACTAGTATGATGTGAATTCCCCCTTTGGTTTATTGACCTGCCACATCTCCAAACAATAGTATGATGTGAATTCCCCCTTTGGTTTATTGACCTGCCACATCTCCCACTACTAGTATGATGTGAATTCACCCTCTAGTTTACTAACCTGCCACATCTCCCACTACTAGTATGATGTGAATTCCCCCTTTTGTTTATTGACCTGCCACATCTCCCACCACTAGTATGATGTGAATTCCCCCTTTTGTTTATTGACCTGCCACATCTCCCACCACTAGTATGATGTGAATTCCCCCTTTGATTTATTGACCTGCCACCCCTACAAATCAGCCGGGCTAGACAATCTGGACCCTTTCTTTCTAAAATTATCTGCCGAAATTGTTGCAACCCCTATTACTAGCCTGTTCAACCTCTCTTTCGTATCGTCTGAGATTCCCAAAGATTGGAAAGCAGCTGCGGTCATCCCCCTCTTCAAAGGGGGGGACACTCTTGACCCAAACTGCTAAAGACCTATATATATCCTACCCTGCCTTTCTAAGGTCTTCGAAAGCCAAGTCAACAAACAGATTACCGACCATTTCGAATCCCATCGCACCTTCTCCGCTATGCAATCTGGTTTCAGAGCTGGTCATGGGTGCACCTCAGCCACGCTCAAGGTCCTAAACGATATCTTAACCGCCATCGATAAGAAACAATACTGTGCAGCCGTATACATTGACCTGGCCAAGGCTTTTGACTCTGTCAATCACCACATCCTCATCGGCAGACTCGATAGCCTTGGTTTCTCAAATGATTGCCTCGCTTGGTTCACCAACTACTTCTCTGATAGAGTTCAGTGTGTCAAATCGGAGTGCCTGTTGTCCGGGCCTCTGGCAGTCTCTATGGGGGTGCCACAGGGTTCAATTCTTGGGCCGTGTCGTAGATTTATCGGTGATGACAGTATTTCCTAGCCTCAGTGCAGTGGACAGCTGGGAGGAGGTGCTCTTATTCTCCATGGACTTTACAGTGTCCCAAAACCTTTTGGAATTAGTGCTACAGGATGCAAATTTCTGTTTGAAAAAGTTAGCCTTAGCTTTCCTAACTGACTGTGTATATTGGTTCCTGATTTCCCTGAAAGTTGCATATCGCGGGGGCTATTCGATGATAATGCAGTACCCACAGGATGTTTTTGTGCTGGTCAAGGGCAGTCAAGGCTGGAGCGAACCAAGGGCTATATCTGTTTTTAATTCTGCATTTTTTGAACGGGGCATGCTTATTTAAGATGGTGAGGAAAGCACTTTTAAAGAACAACCAGGCATCAATATCCTTCCAGGATACCTGGGCCAGGTCGATCAGAAAGGCCTGCTTGCTGAAGTGTTTTAGGGAGCGTTTGACAGTGATGAGGGGTGGTCGTTTGACTGCGGGCCCCTCACGGACGCAGGCAATGAGGTAGTGATTGCTGAGATCCTGGTTGAAGACAGCATAGGTGTATTTAGAGGGTAAGTTGGTCAGGATGATATCTATGTATCTAGCACATGTTTATTTAGGGTTATACCTGGTAGGTTCCTTGATAATTTGTGTGAGATTGAGGGCATCTAGCTTAGATTGTAGGATGGCCGGGGTGCTAAACATATCCCAGTTCAGGTCACCTAACGGTACAAACTCTGAAGATAGATAGGGCGCAATCAATTCACATATGGTGTCCAGGGCACAGCAGGGGGCTGAGGTGGGTCTATAACAAGCGGCAACAGTGAGAGACTTATTTATGGTAAGGTGGATTTTTAAAAGTAGAAGCTCAAACTGTTTGGGCACAGACCTGGATAGTATGACAGAACTCTGCAAGCTATATCCGCAGTATATTGCAAATCCGCCCCCTTTGGCAGTTCTATCTTGACGGAAAATGTTGTAGTTGGGGATGGAAATGTCTGAATTTTTGGTGGCCTTCCTAATCCAGGATTCAGACACGGCTAGAACATCAGGGTTTGCGGAGTGTGCTAAAGCAGTGAATAAAACACATTGAGGGAGGAGGCTTCTGATGTTAACATACATGAAACCAAGGCTTTTACGGTTACAGAAGTAAACAAATGAGTGCGCCTGGGGAATAGGTGTGATGCTGGGGGCTACAGGGCCTGGGTTAACATCTACATCACCAGAGAAACTGAGGAGGAGTAGTATAAGGGTACGGCTAAAGGCTATAAGAACTGGTCATCTAGTGCGTTGGGAACAGAGAATAAAAGGGGCAGATTTCTGGGAGTGGTAGAATAGATTCAGGGCATAATGTACAGACAAGGGTATGGTAGGATGTGAGTACAGTGGGGGTAAACCTAGGTGTTGAGTGACGATGAGAGAGCTTGAGTGATGAAGCCAGGTGAGGTCTCCACATGTGTGGGGTGTGTGACAAAAAAGCTATCTAAGGCATGTTGAGCTGGACTAGGGGCTCTACAGTGAAATAAAACAATAAGAACTAACTGAAACACACTAACTTGAAGACAAGGCATATTGACATTAGAGAGAGGCATGTGTAGCCGAATGATCATAGGGTCCAATGAGCAGCAATAGGTGAGTCCGGGGGCCGTTCGGTAGTCGCTACTATGCTAGGCGAGCGGAAGGCACGGTGTTCAGAAAGCTAGCGGGCCGGGGTTAGCAGATGGGTCTTCAGTGCCAACGCAATGGAAAAGCCTGTTGAATGGATCGGCGGGGCTCCATGACGACAATAAAGGGTCCAGGCCAATTGGCAAAAGAGGTATTGTAGCCCACGAATTAGCGGGTATACCTCTTCGGCTAGCCTGGAGATGGGCCTACCTCGAGGCTAGCTCAAGGCTAACTGGTGCTTTCTTCGGGACAGAGGCATTAGCCAGCGGTAGCGACTCGATTGCAGCTAGATAGCTGCGATGATCCTGTGTAATGGCCCAGAGCTTGCGGCAGGAATCCGGTGATGTGGTGGAGAAAAGCAGTCCGATATCGTGTTGTGCAGACTGGCAGGTATTGACTGAGGACCGCTAGCCATGGCTAACAGTGACTACTAGCTAATAGCTGGTTAGCTGGCTAGCTTCTGATGGAGGTTCCAGTTATAACGTTTAAAAATAGCAGATCCGTACCACTTCGGGTGGGGCGGGTTGCAGGAATGTATATTTAGATCGTAGGTGGAAAGTGAGATTAAAATATATACGGGAAAAACTGACTATTTACATGGGACAAGACGGGACAAGACAAACACACATCCGACTGCTACGCCATCTTGGAAATCACTGAATACACACACACACACATTTTACATTTACATTTTAGTCATTTAGCAGACGCTCTTATCCAGAGCGACTTACAGTAGAGTGCATACATTTTATTACAAGGATATCCCTACCGGCCAAACTCTCCCTAACCCGGACGACGCTATGCCAATTGTGCTTCGCCCCACGGATCTCCCGGTTGCGGCCGGCTGCGACAGAGCCTGGGCGCGAACCCAGAGACTCTGGTGGCGCAGCTAGCACTGCGATGCAGTGCCCTAGACCACTGCGCCACCCGGGAGACCAAACACACACACACACACACACACACACACACACACACACACACACACACACACACACACACACACACACACACACACACACACACACACACACACACACACACACACACACACACACACACACACACACACACACACAGTACATACACACACAGTAAATGCACACACACACACACACATTGCAAGTACACACACACACACACACAAACACACACACAGACACACACACAGAGAGCGAGACATACACACACAGCTGGTGGTGATAGAGGCTCCTGGTGTGGCTCAACCTCTGGATTTAAAGGGTCAGAGGTTGCTGTGTGGATGATTGCCATCATGTAGAGCGCTGATTATTTCCCCCTCTGACCCAACACGGTAATGGGGTTCAAATCCCAAGCAGGACTCAAGAGACTCTAACTCTTCAATCCAAACTGACAAAATGGCTCCCATGACTGTAGGGCTGTAGCAAATAAACGACCTGGGTGAAAACCACTTCAGAAAGCAATGGAGCAATCCAGAGCTCGGCCATGGAACCAAATAGGGTCATGATGGTATGTGGACCTGTTGTCTGCTAGTATGGCCGCCCTAAGCTTCAGGCCTAACTGGCTGTGATAGGGCATTATAACTGAATCAGAGTAGGCAGGCAGGTAGACAGCCATGGAGACAGGAAGGCAGGCGTCCCTGACAAACAGATTGTGTCATTGGGTGGTAATGTGGTCTCTGGCCGGGATAGGGACATCTCTGGCTGCAGTGTGAGGATTAAGCTGACAGCGGCACTTTCACATCCACCATAAATCCCACTGTGTCTGGGCTGCACAGAGACCACAGGCACACACACACACACACACAGACACACACCCCAGGGCCACACATCCAAACGGATGACATCAGCTCGCCCCCAATCTATGTGTGTGTCAGTGTGTGTGTGTCTATCTCTCCATCCCTCTCTTTCTCTCTCTCTCTCTCTCTCCATCTGTCTCCCTCCCTCTCTCTCTCCATACCTGCCTGGGTTGGGCTGTGTGTGTATGACGAGGCTCCTGTAGTCCATGGATACAGAGTGAAACAGCTGTGAGGGGAAAGAAAGCGTTGTTGTCTTTTCTCTTGTTTTTGGATCTCCCCAGATTAAAGGGACTGGTTTGAGTGGATGCCTAGCGCCTCCAAGAACCTCTGTATTTGCTGTCAAGTGTCTCCAGGTTGCAGAATTATTGTGTAACACCAAAAGTGACTGCTTTGATTCTCTCGAGGCTCAGATGCAGAGCGAGACCAAAGGGATGTCTGAAATGTGATGAAAGAGTACAGAACCCTGGAAGGAGGAGAGGAGGAGAATACATGTTCTGAGCGTCAGCCTGTTCCACAAGGACACAGACACCATGATCAAGTCTTTCTTTAGGGGTAGGTATTGTACATGCAATGTACATGGTGGAATGTGGAATATAACATGTCCATGTCAGAAAACTGACTTTTACAGAATGTTGGCTATATGATGGTGCTGGATTGTGAAATGTTTGCTCAACATTGTTTGGCTTGTTTAGTTACAAGGAATGTTGTTTGTACTGTAGACAGTTACTTGAGGGAGTTTGGTATCAGACTTAAGATTCCACCAAAACACTGATGATGAACCCCCACAAGTACTGGAAGCATCTGATGACAAGCTGGATGAATAACCAATCTGTCACTGTCAACATCTCCAGGTTGCTTCATCACTCACGTCTCTGTTTGACTGCTGCCTGAGTGGGACTGGCTCCCCAGATTCCCAGGCACAGCCAGAGGGACTAGGGAAAACTTCCCTTCCACTCTTCTTGGCTTCAGTAGTTTTAGCAGAATCTTTCACTGAGAGATCTGAATGTGATGTGATCTGGGACTGGAATTAAATAGACTTTTAAGACTGGTTTCCCAGACTCAGTTTAAGCCTTTTTTACTGGACTTAAAATAACTTTCAATTGAGTTTTTCTGATAGAGCTGGTAGAGGACGGACAATCCTATTGGTGTCAATGTTATCTCTGCAGCTAACACATTGCTGTCTGTATCAGACACAAATCCCAGTGTACCTGAGTTTTCTCTACTATATCCTTGGTCTTACATCTCAGTGGCAAGAGACTGATATGTGACCGCCAGTGAAAGGAGCTTCCACTCTCACTCATTTAATAGAAGGTAATGGCTTCAGACATTCCAACAGGATGCTGCTATGCAGACCATTACAGACCATTACAATAGCATGCCTATGGACTGAGTCCCAGGTTGGAGATGGACATGGGGATGGCTTGTACTGTAACACCCTTCCACTCAAAGAATATCTCAATGGTCAGATAACTGGCAACAAATGTATCAATGGATGTCTTGCAGCTACTCCTAAAGGGAACGTAATGTAATGTACATACTGTCATTTGTCTTACATTGTAGATATCACGTCCATGGCCCCCAGTCATCAGTGATGGTACAATGCTAGGTAGTAATAGTGTTCCTGTGTGATGGTACAATGCTAGGTAGTAATAGTGTTCCTGTCTGATGGTACAATGCTAGGTAGTAATAGTGTTCCTGTGTGATGGTACAATGCTAGGTAGTAATAGTGTTCCTGTGTGATGGTACAATGCTAGGTAGTAATAGTGTTCCTGTGTGATGGTACAATGCTAGGTAGTATTAGTGTTCCTGTGTGATGGTGCAATGCTAGGTAGTAATAGTGTTCCTGTGTGATGGTTCAATGCTAGGTAGTATTAGTGTTCCTGTGTGATGGTACAATGCTAGGTAGTAATAGTGTTCCTGTGTGATGGTTCAATGCTAGGCAGTAATAGTGTTCCTGTGTGATGGTACAATGCTAGGTAGTAATAGTGTTCCTGTGTGATGGTACAATGCTAGGTAGTAATAGTGTTCTTGTGTGATGGTACAATGCTAGGTAGTATTAGTGTTCCTGTGTGATGGTACAATGCTAGGTAGTAATAGTGTTCCTGTGTGATGGTTCAATGCTAGGTAGTATTAGTGTTCCTGTGTGATGGTACAATGCTAGGTAGTAATAGTGTTCCTGTGTGATGGTTCAATGCTAGGCAGTAATAGTGTTCCTGTGTGATGGTACAATGCTAGGTAGTAATAGTGTTCCTGTGTGATGGTTCAATGCTAGGCAGTAATAGTGTTCCTGTGTGATGGTTCAATGCTAGGTAGTATTAGTGTTCCTGTGTGATGGTACAATGCTAGGTAGTAATAGTGTTCCTGTGTGATGCTTCAATGCTAGGCAGTAATAGTGTTCCTGTGTGATGGTTCAATGCTAGGCAGTAATAGTGTTCCTGTGTGATGGTACAATGCTAGGTAGTAATAGTGTTCCTGTGTGATGGTACAATGCTAGGTAGTAATAGTGTTCCTGTGTGATGGTACAATGCTAGGTAGTAATAGTGTTCCTGTGTGATGGTACAATGCTAGGTAGTATTAGTGTTCCTGTGTGATGGTTCAATGCTAGGCAGTAATAGTGTTCCTGTGTGATGGTACAATGCTAGGTAGTAATAGTGTTCCTGTGTGATGGTACAATGCTAGGTAGTAATAGTGTTCCTGTGTGATGGTACAATGCTAGGTAGTAATAGTGTTCCTGTGTGATGGTACAATGCTAGGCAGTAATAGTGTTCCTGTCTGATGGTACAATGCTAGGTAGTAATAGTGTTCCTGTGTGATGGTACAATGCTAGGTAGTAATAGTGGTCCTGTGTGATGGTACAATGCTAGGTAGTAATAGTGGTCCTGTGTGATGGTACAATGCTAGGTAGTAATAGTGTTCCTGTGTGATGGTACAATGCTAGGTAGTAATAGTGTTCCTGTGTGATGGTACAATGCTAGGCAGTAATAGTGTTCCTGTCTGATGGTACAATGCTAGGCAGTAATAGTGTTCCTGTGTGATGGTACAATGCTAGGTAGTAATAGTGTTCCTGTGTGATGGTACAATGCTAGGTAGTAATAGTGTTCCTGTGTGATGGTACAATGCTAGGCAGTAATAGTGTTCCTGTGTGATGGTACAATGCTAGGTAGTAATAGTGTTCCTGTGTGATGGTACAATGCTAGGTAGTAATAGTGTTCCTGTGTGATGGTTCAATGCTAGGCAGTAATAGTGTTCCTGTGTGATGGTACAATGCTAGGTAGTAATAGTGTTCCTGTGTGATGGTTCAATGCTAGGTAGTAATAGTGTTCCTGTGTGATGGTACAATGCTAGGCAGTAATAGTGTTCCTGTGTGATGGTACAATGCTAGGTAGTAATAGTGTTCCTGTGTGATGGTTCAATGCTAGGCAGTAATAGTGTTCCTGTGTGATGGTACAATGCTAGGTAGTAATAGTGTTCCTGTGTGATGGTTCAATGCTAGGTAGTAATAGTGTTCCTGTGTGATGGTACAATGCTAGGTAGTAATAGTGTTCCTGTGTGATGGTACAATTCTAGGTAGTAATAGTGTTCCTGTGTGATGGTACAATGCTAGGCAGTAATAGTGTTCCTGTGTGATGGTACAATGCTAGGCAGTAATAGTGTTCCTGTGTGATGGTTCAATGCTAGGCAGTAATAGTGTTCCTGTGTGATGGTACAATGCTAGTTAGTAATAGTGTTCCTGTGTGATGGTACAATGCTAGGTAGTAATAGTGTTCCTGTGTGATGGTACAATGCTAGGTAGTAATAGTGTTCCTGTGTGATGGTACAATGCTAGGTAGTAATAGTGTTCCTGTCTGATGGTACAATGCTAGGCAGTAATAGTGTTCCTGTGTGATGGTACAATGCTAGGTAGTAATAGTGTTCCTGTGTGATGGTACAATGCTAGGTAGTAATAGTGTTCCTGTGTGATGGTACAATGCTAGGTAGTAATAGTGTTCCTGTGTGATGGTTCAATGCTAGGCAGTAATAGTGTTCCTGTGTGATGGTACAATGCTAGGTAGTAATAGTGTTCCTGTGTGATGGTACAATGCTAGGTAGTAATAGTGTTCCTGTGTGATGGTTCAATTCTAGGTAGTAATAGTGTTCCTGTGTGATGGTACAATGCTAGGTAGTAATAGTGTTCCTGTGTGATGGTACAATGCTAGGTAGTATTAGTGTTCCTGTGTGATGGTTCAATGCTAGGCAGTAATAGTGTTCCTGTGTGATGGTACAATGCTAGGTAGTAATAGTGTTCCTGTGTGATGGTACAATGCTAGGCAGTAATAGTGTTCCTGTGTGATGGTTCAATGCTAGGCAGTAATAGTGTTCCTGTGTGATGGTACAATGCTAGGCAGTAATAGTGTTCCTGTGTGATGGTACAATGCTAGGTAGTAATAGTGTTCCTGTGTGATGGTACAATGCTAGGCAGTAATAGTGTTCCTGTGTGATGGTACAATGCTAGGCAGTAATAGTGTTCCTGTGTGATGGTTCAATGCTAGGCAGTAATAGTGTTCCTGTGTGATGGTACAATGCTAGGCAGTAATAGTGTTCCTGTGTGATGGTACAATGCTAGGTAGTAATAGTGTTCCTGTGTGATGGTACAATGCTAGGCAGTAATAGTGTTCCTGTGTGATGGTACAATGCTAGGTAGTAATAGTGTTCCTGTCTGATGGTACAATGCTAGGCAGTAATAGTGTTCCTGTGTGATGGTACAATGCTAGGTAGTAATAGTGTTCCTGTGTGATGGTACAATGCTAGGTAGTAATAGTGTTCCTGTGTGATGGTACAATGCTAGGCAATAATAGTGTTCCTGTGTGATGGTACAATGCTAGGTAGTAATAGTGTTCCTGTGTGATGGTACAATGCTAGGTAGTAATGGTGTTCGGGTGTGTATGATTAATTATGAGTGAAGCTGAGCTGGCAGATTCATACCTCTGACCTTGAGGGTTTTACAGCCTTCAATGAGATGATCAAGTCAGTGCTCCCTCTCAATCTCCATCTTTCTGTCTTTCTTTCTTTCTCCGTCTCTTTCCTTCCTCCTCAACCTCTCTTTCTCGCTCCCCCTGCTTACTCCATCTCTCTCTCTCTATCCTTCTCGATCTCTCTCCCTCCTCTCTCTCGCTTTCTCTCCCCCCTCACTCTCTCGCCTTCCATCTCTGTCTCTCTCTTACTCTCTCACGAGGTCTCTGAGAGGTCAGTCATCGATAACTCCAGGCCGCGTCACACGGCCGTCCACCAGCACCTCCAGGAGGGCCAATCTATTAATGCAATTCTGGGAAAGGCGAGTGGGGCGGAGGACCTGTTGTCGTCATGCCAACGGGCCTCAGAAGGGTTCTGACGATGCTCGGGTCCCCCAATCAGTCCCACATTACTGATCATCAATAAGCAGATTAGTTTAGTAAAACCTCGGACATGTTGAAGGAGGGCCACCACGTGTTTTTTACCTCACTGCGCCTGAGAGCAAAAGCACTCTGTTGTTGTGTGATGGGATAGGGACATGTGCCTGTTAATCATTTGTGCCACTGTATCCCCCAATGAAAACGCAAACTTCTGTCTCACATATTGCTCTCTCTCTCTCTCTGTCTCTCTCTGTCTCTCTCTGTCTCTCTCTGTCTCTCTCTCTCTCTGTCTCTCTCTGTCTCTCTCTGTCTCTCTCTGTCTCTCTCTCTCTCTCTCTGTCTCTCTCTCTCTCTCTCTGTCTCTCTCTGTCTCTCTCTCTCTCTCTGTCTCTCTCTGTCTCTCTCTGTCTCTCTCTCTCTATCTGTCTCTCTCTCTCTCTCTCTGTCTCTCTCTCTCTCTCTCTGTCTCTCTCTGTCTCTCTCTCTCTCTCTGTCTCTCTCTGTCTCTCTCTGTCTCTCTCTCTCTATCTGTCTCTCTCTCTCTCTATCTGTCTCTCTCTCTCTCTCTATCTGTCTCTCTCTCTCTCGGTCTCTCTCTCTCTCTCTCTCTGTCTCTCTCGGTCTCGGTCTCTCTCTCTCTCTCTGTCTCTCCCTCTCTCTCTCTCTCTCTCTCTGTCTCTCTTTCTCTCTCTCTCTCTCTCTCTGTCTCTCTGTCTCTCTCTCTCTCGGGCTCTCTCTCTCTCTCTCTCACTCGGGCTCTCTCTCTCTCGGGCTCTCTCTCTCTCGGGCTCTCTCTCTCTCTCTCTCGGGCTCTCTCTCTCTCTCTCTCTCTCTCTCTCTCTCTCTCTCTCTCTCTCTCTCTCTCTCTCTCTCTCTCTCTCTCTCTCTCTCTCTCTCTCGGGCTCTCTCTCTCTCTCTCTCTCTCTCTCTCTCTCTCTCTCTCTCTCTCTCTCTCTCTCTCTCTCTCTCTCTCTCTCTCTCTCTCTCTCTCTCTCTCTCTTTCTCTCTCGAGCTCTCTCTCTCTCTCTCTCTCTCTCTCTCTCTCTCTCTCTCTCTCTCGCTCTCTCTCTCTCTCTCTCTCTCTCTCTCTCTCTCTCTCTCTCTCTCTCTCTCTCTCTCTCTCGGGCTCTCTCTCTCTCTCTCTCTCTCTCTCTTAGTTCAATGAAGGTTTATTAAAGTGTATCAGACATCTAATCAGGTTGATTAAGGCAGCAGTCTATGAAAAGTGACTAAGCACATCCACGGCTAAGTGGCCATGCGTTGCCACCGCCACCAATGAACAGAAAGTGCGGGTGAAAGCAGCTTTTCGTCAGTGCCCTCGCTCAGCCCTCTCCACCCCACGTTACCCGACTCCCGGTCTCCCGTGGCGGCCCGGACAGCACTGAATGGCACCGTAATCCATCCCACTAATTCCCAGGCATTAGGAAGGCCGGCCATTTCCTAATTGGCTAACGGGTTAGATTAGGATCTGGACAATGGGGCATGTTGATGCCATCTCTTGCTGTCATAACAGGGGGATTAGGGAAGTGAATAGAGTGGGCTACTGAGCACTTCCGGCCAGAGGGCCCCAGAGGGACCACAGCACAGGCCTGACTGACACACTGTCACAACACCCTGGGCCTAGTGGGGCTTTACCCAGCCAACCGGAAGCTGATCCCATCACCAGCTCCTGCCCACACAGTCCCCCTATCCCGGCCCCTTCAATGCACTGCAGCCCATTGACACACACACTGGGTCTGACTACTGGAGGCAGTGGAGC